>NC_092349.1:26547245-26849221 GCF_963676685.1 Mytilus edulis | reverse complement strand
TACCCATCCATCTCGGTTTTTAGAGGGTGTACACCTATCTTGCATACTGCTGGTATATCTTTAAATGCTTTCACTTCCCAATAATTTGCCATATTTTTTTTAATCATGTTAATTGAAAAACAAGCCAAGAGTTAGTTACCTTAATTATCTGATTTAACAGTATTTTCAGTAAAATCTTACCAATTGTTCAGAAAAACAAGTTTGACATCAATGTTGATTTGCTCCTTTTTCTTTCAACAAAGATTCTATTTCTATATGTCCTTGCTCCTGTTGCTACATTCAGAGGATTTTTACCTTTAATATCACACTTATTGACATCAGCTGAATGTTGTAACAGTACTTTAACAACATCAACATGTCTATTATGACTTGCTATATACAGAGGTGATGCATCATTTTTGTTACACTTATTGACATCAGCTGAATGTTGTAACAGTTCTTTAACAACATCAACATGTCCTTTCTGACTTGCCCAATAAAGTGAGGAACATCCATTATCATCACAGAGATCAATATTAACATCCTCACACTTAAGAAGAACACGTACAACCTCTATCTTGTTGTTGTTACAAGCAATCTGTAATGGTGGGGTGCCATCATTCATACACTTATTGACATCAGCTGAATGTTGTAACAGTTCTTTAACAACATTAACATGTCCATTATAACTTGATACACACAGAGGTGATACACCATTATTGTTACATTTATTGACATCAGCTGAATGTAGTAACAGTTCTTTAACAACCTCAACATGTCCATTATAACTTGCTCTATTCAGAGGTGACCAACAATTATTGCTACACTTATTGACATCAGCTGAATGTTGTAACAGTTCTTTAACAACCTCAACATGTCCAATCTGACTTGCTATATTCAGAGGTGATGTATCATCATTGTCACATTTATTGACATCAGCTGAATATTGTAACAGTTCTTTAACAACCTCAACATGTCCATTCTGACTTGCTATATACAGAGGTGATGCATCATTATTGTCACATTTATTGACATCAGCTGAATATTGTAACAGTTCTTTAACAACCTCAACATGTCCATTCTGACTTGACATAAACAGAGATGATACACCATTATTGTTACATTTATTGACATCAGCTGAATGTAGTAACAGTTCTTTAACAAGCTCAACATGTCCTTTCTGACTTGCTTTAGACAAAGGTGATACACCATTATTGCTACACTTATTGACATCAGCTGAATATTGTAACAGTTCTTTAACAACCTCAACATGTCCATTATAACTTGCTATATTCAGAGGTGATACACCATTATTGCTACACTTATTGACATCAGCTGAATGTAGTAACAGTTTTTTAACAACCTCAACATGTCCTTTCTGACTTGCTTTAGACAAAGGTGATACACCATTATTGTTACACTTATTGACATCAGCTGAATGTAGTAACAGTTCTTTAACAACCTCAACATGTCCATTATAACTTGCTATATTCAGAGGTGATACACCATTATTGCTACACTTATTGACATCAGCTGAATGTAGTAACAGTTCTTTAACAACCTCAACATGTCCTTTCTGACTTGCGTTAGACAAAGGTGATACACCATTATTGTTACACTTATTGACATCAGCTGAATGTAGTAACAGTTCTTTAACAACCTCAACATGTCCATTATAACTTGCTATATTCAGAGGTGATACACCATTATTGCTACACTTATTGACATCAGCTGAATGTAGTAACAGTTCTTTAACAACCTCAACATGTCCTTTCTGACTTGCGTTAGACAAAGGTGATACACCATTATTGTTACACTTATTGACATCAGCTGAATGTAGTAACAGTTCTTTAACAACCTCAACATGTCCATTATAACTTGCTTTATGCAGAGGTGATATACCAGTATTGTTACACTTATTGACATCAGCTGAATGTAGTAACAGTTCTTTAACAACCTCAACATGTCCATTCTGACTTGCTAAATTCAGAGGTGATGTATCACCATTGTCACATTTATTGACATCAGCTGAATATTGTAACAGTTCTTTAACAACCTCAACATGTCCATTCTGACTTGCTAAATTCAGAGGTGATTTATCATCATTGTCACATTTATTGACATCAGCTGAATATTGTAACAGTTCTTTAACAACCTCAACATGTCCATTCTGACTTGCTATATACAGAGGTGATGTATCATCATTGTCACATTTATTGACATCAGCTGAATATTGTAACAGTTCTTTAACAACATCAACATGTCCTTTCTCACTTGCCAATAATAAAGGAAACCAACCATCCTCTCTACAACAATTAACATCACTATTCCTACTTATCAACCATTTGACAAGTTCAATAGTACCAATATAACAACTTCCAGCAAGTGCTATATCTTTTTGGTAAATATCTTTAGTAGAAACAAGTTCTTGTTGCTTTGATAAATCAAGTTGGTTTAAATGAGTTAGTAAGTTTTCAGTAAATATAGTTGAATTCATGTTTCTGTTGACAAATACACGGTCTACATAACCGTTCTCCCAGTCTTTCAGTAACCTGTCTATATAACTATATATATATTTATCAGGTATTCTTATTACAAACTCTATTTCTGTGCCCATGTTATCTGTTATCTTCCAAAGAAATCTCTCTTTAATAAAACCAGTATTAGCATGATCAATAAAAATCTGTAACATCTTCTCCCCGAAGTACTTGGCAAGGAAATCAAACAACTTATCGTGGATTATTTTGTATGTGTTATCCTCCTTGACCACATAGGTCCCTTCAAGTGTTTCAAGGGATTTCTTTAAACGTTTGATAGATGTTCCTTTATTCAGTTCACATTCTTCTAGTAAATCTTCTATCATTGATCCTATCTTCTTATCTTTTGGTGACAAGTTTTCCTCTGTTAATGTGTTGTTAAACATTACACAAAGGACTAAGCTACAATACTGAATCTTACCAGCATCACTTTCTCCATACATTTGTACAAGTTGATCTTTGAAAACTTCAAAAGGATTGCTAAAAAAAGAGGTAACGCTTACATTCTTCTGGAGGTTCTGTTTATGATATAAGCTACATAACAGTGGGAAAAAGTCATATTTTTCTGACAATTCCTTTACTTCATCAGTATTTTCCTTAAAGTACACTTCAGCTAAAGCATATTTTTCAGCAGCACTAAGTTTGAATTCTTTTGAACTTAAATCAATGTTACACATTTTAAAAATAGAGAGATTGCTAAATAGTTCATCTTTGTAAACCTCCAATCTACATGTAGAGATAATTTTACAACATTTGTCTTCGAGAAGAGATATTATGTAATCAAGTCTTTGTTTCCAGTCAGTGTAAATTTGTTGATTAAGAGTATATCTGCCACAGACATCATCAAAGACAAACAATGTTTTCCTCCCATGTTTAAACCATCTTCCAATATCCTTAGGTTTACTACATGGAATTACAGTATAACCATTTTTCTTCATTATGAGGCCAATGTGTTTAGAAAGAAAACTTTTTCCAGTGCCAGAATTTCCAACCAGGGTAACTGAACTTTGTGTCAAAACTTTTTGCATTACATGTTTCTCTGCTTCAGTGCTTACAAACTGTTGATCATCCTTTTTCCACTGTTCCAAGCGTTTTTCCAACTGCTCTGCAAAAAAATGAAATTCAATAAATTAACTATATATTTAAAGTTCAAATTTCAAGTTGTAATAACACAAAAATAAAGTATGTGACATCCAGTTTCATCATGTTCATGTATTTTGTGTGTTTTGAAGCACCATATTTTGTTTTATCAGTGTTCTTATAAAATATTTTTAAAACTTAATTAAGATGATAAGATCAAATATCAATTCATGACATCATAGTCTACCTTTTTATATTATAATTGTCTTTTTTAAAATTATTTGATAATTGATTAGTAGTTTAACTCCTCTTACAGCACTTTTGGATATTTCCTGGTGGTGAGGTTTTATAAGTGGAGGAAACTGGAGTGCTCAGAGAGAAAAATTTGACCTTCGACAGGAAAACTGACAATCCTAGTCAATTTAGACATGTTAAATTAGAGTAAAGCACATCTGCCATGTGCAAGGTTCAAACTTACAACCTCAGTGTTAAAAGGCGAGTAATACAGTGCTTGAACTACTTATACCACTTATCCACTGAGGCCCTGTTTTTAATTCCAAGAACTTTGAAGGTTAACATATTTTGGTAGTATTCTGGTAGTATTCTTGAAAATTGAGGCCAACAAATAAATTCTTTCACCAGAAATTAATGCAGAATTCCAAGTCATACTTAAGAAGCAAATTAAAAAACTGAAAATGGCAGCCAACAGATAATTTTGACTCTTAGAACCAATTTAGAATAGCACAATACACTTATCAATTAAATGGTAGCTTGAAAGACGTTCCTCAGAATTTTGTATTTATAATATAAAACGGTCTACATATAATGTACAACAATTCAATAAGAAAATTAGTTTGTATCTATCTTTGAGCAATACTTTTGGAATAATTGCATTTAAAAAAGTTTATAGAAGGACAGACAAAGTGAAAAGTATAGAGCGATTTTATTCTTGATACGAGCCCTTATCAATCAAAACATATGTATTTTCCAGTTACATGTACTAAAGATGCCTTATTATAGGATTAATGTTCTACATCAATAGACTTACCAAGTATATGTTTAGGAATAACGTCATCGTGATCCATCAGAATATCTAAAAATATAAAAACAACAAATTATGAATATGGTACTCTCAGATTTGAACTTTAATTATATTGTCTTTTGTGTTTTGTATAGATCTGATGAGTTAATAGAAATAAGAAGATAAGCCCTTTTAACTGATTTTAATAGTTTGTACTTTTGTTGTACTGTTACATCACTGTCCTAAGTTAGGGGAGGGTTTCACACCGGTACACATGTTTAACCTTGCCACATTATGTATGTTCATGCCCCAAGTCAGGAGCCTGTAATTCAGTGATTGTCATTTTTGGCTGTACATACATAGATCAGGCTGTTAGTTGTCTTGTTAAAATTGTTTCACATTTGTCATTTCAGTGCCTTTTTAAATAGCTTACTTTGAAGTTTGAATTTTGCTCATTGTTGAAGGATGTATGGTGACCTATATTTGCTAACTTTTACGTCATTTGGTCTCTGGTGGATAGTTTTCTCATTGGCAATCTTACCACATATTCTTTTTTCTTATTACATGTATTAAAAATTATGAATAAGTTTTTCCTTACACCAAAAATGCATGGCCTAATATATACTTAAAAGAGAGCACTGAAATGTATCGCCTGATAAATCAATCAATACTGAATAATTTGTTGACAGGCCCAAGTAATGTCTAAGATAACTGCACATGTCAAGAAATATTATGGCAATACATAGTCCCCTAACGGTTAAAATTCACACACGTTCATTTTTATCTATAAAGATGTCACTCCTAACTATCCTACTACCTGCCGATACATTTATTTTTGGCATTGCACAAGTCATGTCTTCTTTGGCTGTTCATGACGCTAAAATACTAAATCCCTGGGATGTGTTTTAGTTGATTTTAGTCTCTGATGCATGATATTTTATTATTAATTGTTTTGGCTTTTAACTAGCTGTCAGTAACTGCGAGTACTCTCAAACCGTACTTCCTTGTTAATTTGACCTGTTGATACTATTTGTAATGCTTTTTGTTAATTTATGTTAATATGGAGCTTGTCTATACACCAGCTTTGAGTATTTGGAATTCCTACTAATTTTCACTTCTTCGTACTATTAACATCAAAATTATTTCATTTATCCTTAAATACTGTTCTTGTACCTATACAGGAAGTTTTATGTAGCTCTTATTGTATAGTTTTATTGTTGATATTCACCCCATATTTACCAAGTGTTAGAATAGTTTTATTAATATAAAAGAAATTTCTTGGTATTCCTAAACGAAAGATTTATACACACAGACGATCAAGTGTACGTAATGACAAAATTATTTTCGTTTACCTGTGTAGGATATGACGCAGCAGTTTTCAATAAACTCATCATAGATACCAGTATTCAAAAGTGATGATTTTCTATAAGTTGTTTAATATTTAACAGTGGTATCTTACTTTAACTTTGTTTAAATCTGTTTATTTACTTTTCACTACACGAAAAGGCAGATTTACAACAATTTGGACAGTCATGTAAATGTTTGACAAATGTAACTACTTTTCTGCAAGATAAATTTGCAGACCTGCTAATGTGTATGTAAATGAATTATTCCTTTGACATTATTTAGGAGGTCGTCAAAGATATGCTAAAGATAATTATTTTATTTCCATAGCTTTAGTCATTCTTCAAAGATATGTAAAGAAATGCCATAGATTTGCATGCACTTTCCAAGATAGGAGATATATGCAAAGTTTAAAATTTGCATAACTGATTTACAGAGGTGTGGGTAGTTTTGAGAGACCGCGGTTTATAAAACATTTACGACCAATGTAAATGCTGACAAATGTTTGTGTTATATTTGCAAACGTTTGTCGATATCGTTCATGTATGTAAAGAAATGTATTTTATTAAATACTAATACTTTCCAGTATTATAGTTATTTGGATAAATATTGTTATTTGCAACACATCTTTACAGACGTATGCAAAGTTTTGAGAGACCGCGGTTTATAAAACATTTACAACCAATGTAAATGCTGTCAAATGTTTGTGTAATATTTGCAAACGTTTGTCGATATCGTTCACGTATGTAAAGAAATGTATTTTATTGACTAATACTTTCCAGTATTTTTTTTTATTTTTTATTGATCTTTTTGGTGTTCAAGCTACAGTGCATACATACATACATTTTTACAACATATAAGTGATTGACATATGGCATAGTCATACTATTGATATTTTACGAATAAGACATAGTAAAAACAAATACAAGTAAATGATGTGAATAATCGGTATAAGATACTTTGGAATACATTAAATATACATGATCATATCGAGAATAAAATTTAATTAATAACTTCCATAAATTCCCCCCATCTGTCGACAAATGACTCGTGCTTGTCTTTAGAAAGATATAAATATTCTAATATCTCCAGACGTCTTTTCAAAAATTTGAGAAAAGCTTGCACAGATATAAACAATCTGTCTAATTGTGTGTACTTTACATAATGAATGTAATATTTTGCCTGTAAAATACAATAGTTTAACACTAAGTTATCAGAATTCAATATACCAAAAATGACACTGTCTTTATTTAAAAAAAAATAATTTTACTCCAAAAACTAAATGCCACCAATTAGAAAATTCTCTCCAAAATCGTTTTATTTCTATACATTCAAAAAATTTATGCTCTATAGTTTCTATTTCTTTACAACTGGCACACTCATTAGTTAAAGAAAGTTTATATTTTTCAAGGAGATAATTATGTGAGACTATTCTGTGTAACACTTTATATTGAAAAGCTTGTAGTTTGCTTTCAATAGTACATTTAAAAGCTAGTGAATAAATATTGTTCCACTTTTCGTCACTAATTTCTATATTAAAACTTTCTTCCCACCTTTGTTGTGAAATAGGAGAAACACTTACCCGATCGATAAAAAGTGAATATACATCTTTAGTATATAATTTGCTAATAGGCATTTTTTTATTCTCATGCTCAAAAACGAATCCAAAAGAGTTGCTCTTAGGTGACATGTGTTGTTGTAATAACAAATCTTGCCAGTCACGTGGTATAGCAAGTTTAATAGAAAGAATGTCTACAAAAGTAACATTCAAATTATATTTTTTGTTAATAGCGTCATGAGACAAAAATTCGCCTTTATCATCTACAATATCATTAATGAACCTTATGCCTTTCGTGTACCAAGATCTGTAAAAAATACTCGTTCTGTTAACCTTGATAAACGGATTGAACCAAATAAGACATTCCAGTATTATAGTTATTTTGATAAATATTGATATTTGCAACATATCTTTACAGACGTACGCAAAGTTTTGAGAGACCGCGGTTTATAAAACATTTACAACCAATGTAAATGCTGTCAAATGTTTGTGTAATATTTGCAAACGTTTGTCGATATCGTTCACGTATGTAAAGAAATGTATTTTATTTACTAATACTTTCCAGTATTATAGTTATTTTGATAAATATTGATATTTGCAACATATCTTTACAGACGTACGCAAAGTTTTGAGAGACCGCGGTTTATAAAACATTTACAACCAATGTTAATGCTGTCAAATGTTTGTGTAATATTTGCAAACGTTTGTCGATATCGTTCATCTATGTAAAGAAATGTATTTTATTTACTAATACTTTCCAGTATTAAAGTTATGTTGTTAAATATTGATATTTGCATCATATCTTTACAGACGAATTTAAAGTTTTGAGAGACCGCGGTTTATAAAACATTTACAACCAATGTAAATGCTGTCAAATGTTTGTGTAATATTTGCAAACGTTTGTCGATATCGTTCACGTATGTAAAGAAATGTATTTTATTTACTAATACTTTCCAGTATTATAGTTATTTTGATAAATATTGATATTTGCAACATATCTTTACAGACGTATGCAAAGTTTTGAGAGACCATGGTTTATAAAACATTTACAACCAATGTAAATGCTGTCAAATGTTTGTGTAATATTTGCAAACGTTTGTTGATATCGTTCATATAGGTAAAGAAATGTATTTTATCAACTCCCAAAAAATTAGAAAGTGTCTTATATATTATAAGAAATTTTACGTATTGATGGTTTCAGAGACCGTGAAAATATTTGAATTGATTAAGTAGATATTGTTCTTCCCGAATCCAAACCAGAACTTTTAGAAGTTATGATATTAAAAATGGCAGGGTGCTTTTTAAATGTCGGACCGATGATATTTTTTTCTATTTGGATGGTTAAGAAAATCTTCAAAGCTTTTATCCAGAACCAAGGAAACTATTTAAAACTTGAGTGAGGATTTTTTAAGATCTTGCTGGTATAAAAACACAAATGCTTTAAAATGTATTTATCTTGACGCAACGTCAGATATTGCTACCATTTAGTGTAACAGAAAAATGACGTTAAATTGGAAACTCGCTTTATCTAATTCTTCCTGCTTTCCTTTTTGGGTAAATGCAAAGTATAACACACAAGTACAAATGCCGTGAGAATCCAATCCAATATGATTATATATATATATATTTAACAAGGATATTCAATTTTACTGCTAGTAATTATGTGTTTTTGGAGGAATATTGCTGCATTATATATTCAACCCGAGTATGATTTTATTCAAGCAGTGACATACAATAGCTTATACTTATGATGCTGAAGTTTTCTTACTTTTTGATCGTCTTATAGATGTGTATTTTTGTAATGTGTGCATCATTTCGTTTTGTTGAAAGCAGGACATTTATATTTAGTGGAGGAAGGAACACGCGAATGCAGTTCGTGCCGTCCCTAGCATATTACGCTTGTGGCGACGTCAAATTATGATACAGGACAAACTTGCAAGACATTTTCATTAATCCGTATTTTTTATAGATAACCCTGTAATCTTAATGCTATTTGGTGTACCAACTTCAACTTTAAAAGTACTTTTTATTGGTATAGTTATCATAGCTGTAAAATAATCTTCATGAAATCAAATCTCTGTTTTTTGGCCGTAAAAGTTTTGTGAAGGCATACAAATTTAACTCGGACATTTCCGCAAGACATTGCAAATCTATTGTTTTGAATTGAATATGTAGATCAATTTATTTTTCAATTCGAATTTTGGGAGCTTACACTTAGTATGAAACGATCGTGCTTACAATTTAATGAATTATCTGTCAAAATTTTATTTTTGAACTGAAATGTTTCAAGTAACAAATTAAATTTTCGATGGGACATTTCCGTACATCATATTCTTTTGAAAATATGTATGCAAATTTTAAATGGAGACAGCCATGTTAACTAATACTGAAATATATCACGTCATAGAATGTTCATGCAAAATTTCGAAGAGTTTCGTGAACATTTCGCGAATTGTTCGATTTTTTTGTTTCGAGTTTGTTACATGGGACAACGCTTAAGTAAACGTTTTTCGGATAATCTGTGTCTTCCTAAGCCTATGAATATTATATTTTTATTCTTTCTCTATCATAATGAGAAAATTTAAGAATTAATCTTTATTTTCATGTATAATTTGAAATATTTATTTCAGCATTTCTATAAAAGAAATTCCGGTCAAATATTTACTTAACGCTATTTTACGTGGTAGTAGCAATATCTAACGTTGCGTCCTTTCCTTACATCAGGGTTTACAATTCGATATGCTTGTTGTTTCGGAACGGAAACTTTAACTCATACGACGAATTGTAATAGTAAATTGATACTTTTTTTTATAGCTTAAAGACACATAATGAATGGGTTGATGGATTGATTTGTGTAAACGTCCAGCTGCAAATGCTACACGAATCTCAGGTGTAGGGAGAAATGCACTAATATAATAACACTGTACTAAATTATAAGCAGCATTACTTTATTACTTTAGTACTTCAACTATGATAGAAAGACGACGTAATTCAATGACATTATAATTATTAGAATAAACTCTAAACCAGAATAAATAATGATCAAATCGATAAAAGCGGTACGATTTCTCAACCCAAGGTAAAGTACCAATATTGGTGTGGAAAAGTTAGTTTAGGTTCTGCTTATTTGTGATCTTTTCTCATTTTAATCAAGAGAATAATTGAATATTTTATTTCTTCAATATAACTTAAGCCAAGGCGTGTGTTTTCAATGTTTTGCATGATCGTTTAATTTGAAAATACACGAGTATGCACATACATGTACATGTATTTTATCAGAATGATTATGATAACAATTGAAAATGCCTAATAATACAATAAAAAAAGAAAGAGCATTAATCAAGTATCCCTCAATAGGTGGTAAATATGTCACTTGTATGTAAATGAATGGATTTTCCCGACTGTGAAATGGTTCATCTTTTAGCACTACAGGGTTCCTTATAAGGAAAACCGTATGTGTTAATTACCAAAATTGATCTAATAACGCTAATTGGGTATAATAAAATCCAGACGTTCTAAAGAGATTAATAATATAAACATGTACAAATCATGCCAATTATACGCAAGCCAAGAATATGGCAGATAAAGACATCGGGATTATTTTTATAATTAAACATGCAGTTTGTATTCATGAAAATGTGTTAATACTTTGAAAAAGGCAAATAATTTAAAAGTTTACATGCTAAAAAATTAAAGAAGAAATTAGAACAGTAGCATTGTATCTGAATGCTGTTGAGGATAACACCATTTCATATTTAAAAGTAGAATGTACACGTTTACAAGCTTATTATATAGAAATATGTTGAAATTATATACAGTAAAAGTATTTTAAAACAATTATCTTTTGTATATAAAAACAAGCATTCTCGTTTCCTCGCTTCTCATATATAGCAGATTTAATAAATTCAATGCAAAGCAAATAATTTAACCTTTGAATTGAATATAATCTCTGTATTTCGTGTTTCAACAAGAATAAAAATGACCAACATTAATGGAAAAAAAAATACAACAATTTCCATAAACTTCCTTCTATTATATTAATCTGATTATACAGTTATATATGAAAATATTTATTCAATTCAGAATAGATATAGAAAATCTTTGTCCTTTTTGTTTTCCAATCTTGACTTTATCCTATTTAAAGATATAATGATCTCAAGAAATATTCCCATGCAGTACATGTATTTGTTCCAATCGAAGGCTCCAAATTTTTAAAACATTTTCTTATCAAGATTAACATTTAATTATTTCAAACTTATATAATGTTGTTGCTGAATGATGTAAATGTTAATCGCCAATATCGAAATCTACCTCCATTTTGTCATAAGTAACAACATATTAAAATTTGAAAACCTTTGGATGAAAGGTTCGTAGATTATCGAACGGAAACGATTGGTGCAGCCCGCCCGCTCGTCCACAGTACATCAATAAATCAATAACGGGACTGGAAATCCCGAAAAAAAAAATAGCAAGTCATAAATAAAGGTAAAATACACCCGGTTTACTGTCATCCTCATGTACATGTAGTATACTTGTTTTAAAACTGGTGTTTGTCTTTGAGTCTCTTTTTGTCATCAGAAGTGTGTCGGCACTGATCAGTGGCGGATCCAAAGAGGGGGGGGGGAGGGGGGTTCCGGGGGTTGGAACCCAACTTTTTTTGCCGATCAATGCATTTGAATGGGAGCAATATAGTTGGGACCCCCCTTTTTTAAATGGCTGGATCCGCGCCTGCTGATATAACAAGACTGGACGGAAGGAAGGACACCCTGTATTTCTATGTTCCCATCGACGCGTCGCGTGGGTGACAAAAATCCAACGACATCTTAAAATCATTTTGAATTTAGATTCATATTAATTTGTACTATGGTCTTCGGGGATGTGTGTGTTTTTGGTGTTTTGAGTTAGACATAATGAACAGGCCTGGCACAGCTGGTTAAAAACGCACCTTTTCACAAAGTGGGGAGGCAAAACGAGTCACAGACGATTAGCAAAGTTGCCTTTTTGTGGGGGGCATTTTGGTCACATAGGCGTCAGAGAGTATTCACAATCTCTTATAAGGAGTTGTCATACAAGTATACAAGTGTTTATGTAAATCAAAAGGGTTGCTATTTCTTTATTTACATAAATAGAAATGTGGGATATACACAGCAACCAGGGCCGTTACTAGCCTCTTGTAATAGTGAGCAAAACAAATTTAGCGAGGGGTCTGGGGCCGCTCAAGGCCCCCAGAAGCTCTGAGAAAAATAACGCAAAATCATGCATTCTGAGCGTCCCACGGACTCTTTCTTACATTGAAACGAAAATAATCTTTAGCTATTTTTTCGACAATATTCTGGTGTCAAAGCAAAAACATAGATTTATTGTAATTTAAGACTTTTAGGTTTTAGGGGCAACATTAAAAGACCGATATGTAGGATAAAGTAAAAATCGTATTTCTCATAATCATTAATACCGGGTCTGTCTGTCTGCTCTTGTCTTGTAATGTGCTGACTTTGGTGATTTTTTTTATGACTAGATTTAAATATAGTGACAGTGCAGTATTATACTTTAAGTACTATAGTACACTAGGGACCATCTTGACCTTCTTTTACGGTATTAATGATTATTGAAGTCTAAAACCCTCCAGCAACTATCAAGATGAAGAACAGGAATAAAAACTTTGACCATTGATTATTTGTATTTTTTCTATGCATTGACTTTGTGTGCGATAAGGTCCCGTTCACCTTTACTCCATATTCCTTTATTTTCTGTCTAAACACGACCTAATGCAAGTTGAACCCTTCAATGTAAAAGGTCATATGGCAATACATGTTTTTTTTTCAAATGATTTGATACCGGGAAATTGGCGGTCTATCTTTAATTTAAACCATGTTAGCTATGTAGTTTTATCCACAGGAGCTTAATTGGTATATGATACTGATATGTTTTTCAATTATTTTGTTGTTGATTAAAATAGTAAATTTTCTATATTTATAAAACATATCTATCGCTTCTGTGCATGTCTTACCTATATATAGCTAGTTTCGAGTGAGTTAAACGACTCAAAGAAAATACCCAATTTTACAATCCATACTAAGAAAAATTGCCGGTATTTTCTCTGAGTCGTTTAAATAAAGGCAACAGTAGTATACCGCTGTTCAAAACTCATAAATCCATGGACGAAAAACAAAATCGGGATAACAAACTAAAACCGAGGGAAACGCATTAAATATAAGAAGAGAACAACGACATAACACTAAAATGTAACACATATAGACAAAATCCCACGAGAATAACAAATATAACATATATATATAACATCAAAACCAAATACATGAATATGGGATAGACAAGTACCGTGACACGTCTTATCGCAATGTGAATTTACACTCAAAAATAAGAGAAAACAAACGACACAACGTTATAATGTAATACACACAGAAACGAACTATAATATAACAATGACCATATTCCTGACTTGGTACAGGGCATTTTTAAAGGAAAAAATGGTGGGTTGAACCTGGTTTTGTGGCATGCCAAACCTCGCACTTTTATGGCCATGTGAAATATAACATCAAAATGACAACACAGGACTACAAAATAACTCACTCGAAACTAGGTGAGACATGCACAAAAGTGATAGATATGTATTATTAATATAGAAAATTGAATATCTTAATCAACGGAAAAAAAAGACAAAACAATATTTGTATTCTTTGATATCAAGTTCAATTATCCATGCAGAAACGACAATTTTTTCTGTGTCCAGTATAGCATCGTAGATAGATATAGGAAGATGTGGTGTGAGTGCTAATGAGACAACTCTCCATCCAAATAACAATTTATAAAAGTAAACCATTATAAGAGCCTTGGCTCACTCCGAACAAAAAGCTATAAGGGGCCCCAAAATTACTAGTGTAAAACCATTCAAACGGGAAAACCAACGGTCTAATCTATATAAAAAACGAGAGCATATTCTTAAAATATTTTCCTGCACAATATCAGGACATTTGTGGACATGCAACATTGCACACGTTTACAAATGAAAAACAACACTCAGACTATAGTCATAAAGTAGGACAATAAAAGAACAAAAGACAAACCCGAGACACAAAAGTACAAACAATAGACCATCAACTCCGAAAACCAAGAGTAAAATAGAAACATAGTTCCCAAAAAATTGCAGGGGCGACATCAGGGAGTGAAGAGAACTTGCTTCTTTAAGACACTTTCCGTGAAAACAATTTGATATAAAGACAATCTTTTTTTCATTTTTTTCTTCTTTTTTTTTTAAATTTCCAGCATGAGGCATTTGCCTCATTTGCCTCAATGTAGTTACGGCCCTGGCAACCGGCCAATTAACGACAATCAAAACCAAAGACATATGGATAACACGTGACTAATGCAGGATGGACAACAACATAGAGTATATTTTACTGCTAATCTGTTACAGTATATTTTTAGTAAAGATTCGTTGGTCTCTTGAATATGAAAGATAATAAGTATATTTAGTATTGAAAGTATGAAATCTATCAAATTATAAAATCACATGTTCACAACAATAGTCAGATTTAAGCTATAACATTAACAAAGTTCGATCTCCTTAGACTCCTAGAACGTATTTGTTTGTCTTGATTAAAATCAAACCATCTATAATACTAAAATTACGAGGTCCAATTTGTCAGCCGTCATCACGTAAAAACGACGAATCACAGAATTCAACTTTATATATAACTAATATAGTACAAACGTGTAGATTAAAAATTACACCACTCCAGGCCCTTTTGTTTTCCACGTAATTAATATTGCCAATAATTAAGAAGTTTCGGATCGAGTCCGCTACCGATACCAATAGTATATTCACCTGTTAAACCTATTACCTTATCTGTACGTTCCGCATCTGACAGGCGCACCACCAAACGTTGTATTCGGGATTAATATGCTATATACACGGGTCATAACCACAGGGTTGACACTACTAAATTGTCAAATTGTTACCTATTGTAGTATTCTAATCAGTAAGATTTTCTAAGATAACAATACGAATACTAAAAATCTGGACTAAAAAATAAGGCGTATGGGTACAGTTTTCAATTTGTTAGTGGGCATGACGTAAAACAGCGACGCAAAGAATTCAACTGTATTTATAACTTATATAGGACAATGCTGTTGATTAAAAAATACTCCATTCCAGGACCTTTTGTTTTCCAAATAATTAATATTATTGTTTCAGTTCGACGGGTTCAAACAGAAAGACTTGAAAGCAGAGAAAAACTATGTATCTTATAATTGGCATGACTTTATCAGAGGACAATACTAATACAAAAATAAGGCTTGCGCATAGTTATATACTTTAATTCAGTCTCGGACCCGTGATATCACGGGTGTTTCTAGTTATAACATAAGGAGATGTCATATGACTGCTAATTAAACAATTTTCCATCAAAGACTAAATGACGTACATATATATTTGAGGTCTCCCAATTACCATCCCACTAATACTATGAAATGCTTATACAAACAGATATTTTGTCATCAAATGATTTATTATAATTTATAAAATAGAACATCATTATATATGCTAAATAAATTGTGTACCCTTGGCTAAATACTGGGATAATATTGTTTTACCAGTGTCCTTTTGACAGTTCGTCCCGCACTTGGTATACTAGCATAGGTTAATATACGGATGATTTCGTCGGATTATGTACAGTTTTTCAGCTTTAACTTTTAAACAATGTACCTGGTGTTAGTACATACACTAAAAATTCGCATCTTGTCATTTTTTTCTCTTTTCGACATATTGATAAATTTGACATTTTGAAATATATTGCGCCGGTTTATTTTTATGCCCCACCTACGATAGTAGAGGGGCATTATGTGTTCTGGTCTGTGCGTTCGTTCGTCTGTCCGTCCGTCCGTTCGTTCATTCGTCCGTCTGTCCCGCTCCAGATTAAAGTTTTTGATCAAGGTAGTTTTTGATGAAGCTGAAGTCCAATCAACTTGAAACTTAGTACACATGTTCCTTATGATATGATCTTTTTAATTTTAAAGCCAAATTAAACGTTTGTCATCAATTTCACGGTCCACTGAACATACAAAATGAAAGTGCGAGTTTCAGGTGAAAGTTTTTGGTCAAGGTAGTTTTTGATGAAGTTGAAGTCCAATCAACTTGAAACTTAGTACACATGTTCCCTATTATATGGTATGATATTTTTTATTTTAATGACAAATTAGATTTTTTACCCAATTTCACGGTCCATTGAACATGGAAAATGATAGTGCGAGTAGGGCATCCGTGTACTTTGGACACATTCTTGTTAAACCTATATTGAGGGTGCACATGCATATAATATGTATATTCTCAGGACCATTTTTTTCTTTAATGACTTTTCACGGACGACAGAATGTTGAACTTGGTGTATTTGAGTAAAATTTTGCATACAGTTTGCAAGGTTTGTCCGACTAACTACGCACACAACCCACACGTTTACATCATACGGCAGATTCCATATAAGAAAGTGAAACAACTCCCATAAGCATGTTAGACAAAAATCATAAGCAATGAACTTCTGTTTTTGAATACATGCTTTACTAATAAAGATAAAGACAATTTGACCAAAAAAAAAATTATGAGCATCATCCTTTTTAAATAAACGAAGCCTTAAATGTTATGTTTCTGACATAAGATTTGACAGACTTTATTTTTTTCTGACATAAGATTTGACAGACTTTATTGTTTCTGACATAAGATTTGACAGACTTTATTATTTCTGACATAAGATTTGACAGACTTTATTTTTTCATACATAAGATTTGACAGACTTTATTTTTTTCATACATAAGATTTGACAGACTATTTTTTCAATACATAAGATTTGACAGACAAATTGAGTTTCTGACATAAGATTTTGACAGACTTGATTCTGACATAAGATTTTTCATACATAAGATATTTTGACAGACAATATATATTTTTTTTTTTTTTTACTGACATTGGAAATCAAATCCTAGTTGAAAGTCATTTTTAAAACTCCTGGAAAATACTGCAGCCTAACATCTAACAAGATTTCACCTCAGGTCAAATAATTTTAACTGTTAGCACATTCAAATGTTTCAGACATAAGAAAACAAGTTTGACAGATCTTATGTAGGAAACATATAAGTTTAAACTATTGCTTGAATAAAGTTAAATAAAAGAATTAACATGTGTTTTTTTCTTATGCACAGCATGATTTACAGTTTTAACTGGCATAAATTGGAACCAACAATGATTTTGAAAGATTTTACAGCGATGTTCCTGACATAAGATTTATTGACAGACACTGAGCTATAAAGCAAGATATTTGAAAGTGAAACAAAATATATATCACAAATGTTTTTGACTAAAAAAAGTAACAGATTTGGGAACAGGGATGTTTGAATAACCTGACTACACTATTAAATACCAGTATACAAGTGTCAACATAAAGCATTGTGACACATACATGTTAACATTGTGTAAAAAAATGGGAGTTAATTCTGTCAAATTTTTTGCATTTTTTCAACTTGTTTTAATCATTTCTACTTTAAACAGAAACAATCATATCCAAAAATTATTTTTATAATTTCATCTAACATCATTATTCATCAAAACATTCATAGATTATGTTTCAAATAACAGTAATTATTATTTTTATCTATTTATTCTTTTTGACAGACATTTCCATTTCTTACATGGAATCTGCCATACAGAGTATCCTGTATTTTGTATTAGGATGTTGATTTTCTTTTTAATTTTCACAACTAACAGAATGTTTTATCTTTCTTGACTGCTGCACAAAATTTTTTGTCAGACACATCAATTCAAATTGCACTGTATCGTCCTGTAAATGCATGAAATATTTGCCACCGGACTTTGAGCAACCATCTATCAATCAATTCAAATTGTACCTCAATATCAATGTTTACCAAATTACGTTATTCCGTAACGTCACACGTTTTCTGCCAAATTCTAAGCGTATCGGTCAACTTTGAAGCAATGTATATTAAAAAAAAAACCAAGGACGATGACACATGTGTTTCTATATATATATATATATAAAAAAATAAGGGGATGTGGTTTGATCGCCAACTCTCCACAAGAGACCAAAATGACAATGAAATTTACATCAATAGGTCACTGAACTGCCTTCATCAATGAGCAAAGCTCGTATCGCATAAAGTCAGCTATAAAAGGCCCCGCAATGACATAATATTTATGTAAAACAATTCAAACGAGAAAACTTACGAACTAATTTATGTCCAAAATAATGAACGAAAAACAAATATGTTACATAACAACAAACTGAATTACAGGCTACTTGACTCGGGACCGGAACATACACAATGTGGCGAGGTTAAAACTCGTTTAAAGGAGCCAATCCTACCCTAACCTTGGGCATAAACTGGATCCCTGTTGTGTTCACTTATCTCATCAGATGAATACAAATTGAATACATCTAAGAAAAACAGAGTGGACATGGAAGGGTACTTATACATCCAAACAACCAAAAGACTTTAAGTACAGATCTTGGACTACTCGTAGTTACCGACAATAAGTTGAAAGTAATAACAACTAATACAAAAAGCATGCCTCTTAGATGCATGGATTTAGTATACAATCCTGGATATTACGTTAGTTTTTAGTCTTTCTCCGTATAAAAGAACAAAACCATCTATTGCAAAATATAAAAAAAAACTCCTGGTATGGATCAATTAATATTTTAAGGGAAAAAATGTCAGGCATAGAAAAGCATATTCCTGAAAAATATTCAACATTTAAACTACACTGTGGTCAGATTGTTAAGGGATACTATACTGCATTGTGGAAAAAAACAGCTAGATATACATAAACATGGTAAACTACGAACTTATGTAACATTCAAGTGCAACGTCGGTTTTGAAAATTATTTGTCAATAATGCGACATTTTGAGCAAAGGAAATGTATTACTAGATTAAGAATATCTGCTCACAAATTGCAAATTGAATCTGGTAGATACCAGGGTACTCTTCG
Organism: Mytilus edulis; assembly: GCF_963676685.1. Taxonomy (NCBI): domain Eukaryota; kingdom Metazoa; phylum Mollusca; class Bivalvia; order Mytilida; family Mytilidae; genus Mytilus; species Mytilus edulis. The sequence continues at coordinate 26,829,688 of NC_092349.1, read as the reverse complement.
ACAAAACCGAATTTGTCTCAGGTGCACCTCAGGTGAGGTTGAAGATGAAGTTCATTTTTTATCTAAATGTGACACGCATTTATTAAAAAGAGAGGAATTGATGCAAAATATATTAAAATCATGTCCAAACTTTCAAAATTTAAATATTAATAACAAATTAATTTGTATAATGAATAATGAGGATCCCAATGTACTATTTGTATTTTATAAATATATAGAAGATATATACTAATAATTGAAGGAAAACATAATCTACAATAACTTATTTCAATATAACTCTTTAATATGAATTTGGATACCCTGTTAAGCCTGCACAGATCATAAGAAGAATTTCAAATTTTCTGGCACCGTTCCTCGATGATCCTTGCTGGGTGGACCCAGAATCTATAATCCTAAATATATGTTTTTAAAATATTTTTAAAATAATTTAGGAGTTTGACTCATCTGCATTACGTACAAGTAGGGACTTCCCTTTAAGCACCGACTCTTGGTGCTTTCTGCAGATAAGTCATACTAAATATCCTTTATTAAATAATACTTGTTATTTGCAGTATACCTCATGGTCAAATGTGCGAGTGCTTAAATTGTTTTTTTTATTTTTTTTTTATTTTCTCCCCACAAACTACTAATGCCTCTTGTTGGTCTTTTCAAAGTGATAATACACTTACCTGGTGCACTTGAGTCACTGAATTCAACATAGTATTCATTGAATAATAATACATTGCTACTTTTACTTTATTATTTTCTTAACACTTGTTATATATATTGTATTGTCTGTGTATTTCATATGTTATTGTTTATAATAATATTGTCTGTATGCTATATGCCCTCCTGGGGCCCTTATTTGGTTAATAAAAATATTCTATTCTATTCTGTCCTATTCTATTCTATATTATAAGTATATAATTGACCAATGTGGACCTTATTTTCGCAATTCCATAGATTGCTTTGACGTTACGCGGGATGTTCGTACCGTTTACGTTTTTTGTATGTTTTGTGGGTAAAACTGCGCTGCAGGTGCAGAAAAAAACGTATTTCAATTAAAAAAAAAGTTATTATTGTGCTGGATATAAATTTCCTTGTTCATTTATCTTAAAACAATATAAAACGCATTTGTTCGAGTTGTTGTGCATTTGATTATGGTTTTTAGAAAAATAATGGGCTGTCCCGGGTAACATTTCACAACGAAAACTGAAGTATAAGCCTTCTTATCGACTTTTATTTTGCCGATTTTCATAAAAAAAATTTGGCCGCGAATGGCCATGAAATAACAACCCATTATGATATATTTGTTTGACGGCTAATGGCGTCTTATTCTGTTACGCCAGGTAAATCTGCAAAGTTTCATTGTGTCCCATTTCCATTTTCGAAACTACTTTAAAGACAAAAAGTAAAAAAATACAGATAAATGATATCATCAGGTGAGAAAATGATATAGCTATTATAATGTTGTTTTAATTAATTTATTAATTTCAAACGCAAAATCGGTCAAACACAAAAACAAAAAAGATCCTATTTTTTTTTTTAAATTTGGTGAATAAAATGTCACACGTTCAATTTTGGCAAAAACGTTGTGAACCGTCGTTATCAAAGAAAACTATGTTTAGTTTTGCACTAGATTGTCGACAATGAAATTCTTATATAGACATGTTATTTTTCTAATCTTTTCAAAATATCTATATTGATCTCCATAGCATTCGTACTTTCCGAGAAAAAAAATGTTTGAAAATTGGTGAAAAAGATGTCGCACGCATCTAATTTCTTACGGCGGCAACCTGACGTTGTTTCTAATAGCCAAAACAACCAGAAACGCAGTGCCATAAAAACACACAGAACAAGCGCACATTTGTCGATTGTCGGGCTTTCGCGTCGATCCTGCCCCACGTTGATCCGGCCCAAGTCGATCCGTCCCACGTCGATCCGGCCCCACGTCGATCCGGCCCCAATAAAAAAATATATTTATAAGGAATAAAAATAAAGATATATATTAAAGTAATTCATAAATGTTTATGATTTTTATTATAATGTTAAAGGTGTACAGTAAAAAAAAATTAAAAAAAATTTTCTTCAGATGAGTATAAAACAACTAGGTTGATTATGTTTTTATTACAAGTTTTCAAGATTATTAGGTATTATTATATTAAAACAATTCAGACATCAACATTAATCAGCAGTAATTAGCGTTTTCTTTCAATTGACTGTGATCCTAACAAGTCTTTCATCTTGTGTAATAACAAATAGTTACATACACAACGGTACAAGCCGATCCCCAAGCTGATACATACAAACTTTTTTTTTTTTTTTAAATTGAGAAATGTTGTTTGATTTGCCGAATCCTATCTATAAAAGAGAAGACAGAATGCGATTGATTTTAATATCACCATGGCTTTTTGACGAGCAGAGTCTTGCCCGTTGGCAGCGCACAACGTACCAACGTTCACAGGGACGCCTCTTTTCGCAATGGGAGCAACTACAAGACGGTACCCTTACCACCTTCTTCTTCCTTCGTGCCGTCGGCCACATGTATGACATCCCTTTTATTATGGGGCCGGATCGACTTGGGCCGGATCGACTTTGGGCCGGATTGACTTGGGGCCGGATCGGTTTGGGGCCGGAACGTATTGTTCAACTACATATATATAGAGTGAATTTTTAAACTACGATTTGATTTATCTATATATATATAAATATTACTGATTTTTTTGGATTCTTTTTGTTATTCCGTGATATTGATAAGTATTGCTCTCAACCCGGAACAGATTGCATGTTTTATTTCTACTCGCAAATTTTAAATTAAGTGCAGAACTTGCAAAGGTTTTAAAACGAGTAAAACTTCAGAGCGTAATTGTACCAGCATTTCTTTTGCTTTTCCATCTTATAGCACTAAAGAGGCTTCTTTAAAATTTACGGACAAAATATGTTTCGGATGATGCTGCCAATTCATTAATGAACGAATATATTACTGTGAAAACTACAAAAAAAAAACTTGTAAAGAAAAGTTTGAACTTCAACAAAGTTATTTTCAGCGCAACGAGGTATTTTTGTGTCCGTTATTTTTCGACATAGAGGTAGACGGAGTAGAAAGTTTGCCGGATATTTCATGTATTATCACTTTATATTATCGGTTCAGTATAAGTCACGAAATTGTTTTTGAATGTTAGTAAACCGACATTTGTTTCAAACGCGGATATGAAATTTTCGTGAATGGAACCTTAGGACGCAGCCGGGGGCTTTTTAAAGATGGCAGTGTCTGCGCGTACCCGCATGTGGGTACGAATAGTCAAATTGCCGTTCTAGGCTGCGCGTACCCACATCTGGTTTTATAATAAAATGCCGTCGGATCGGGAATGAAACGTGAAATATATACGGAATTTGTTGCAATTAGTGAATAAATTGATTAAAACTACTCAGAATTTTCATAAATATACACATATATATTTCATACAATTGTATATAAGAATTTATAGAAGCCGCAGAGAAAAGAAAAAAGAACCGGGAGCACAAAAATTAAAGAAGATTTAAAGTACAACAGAATAAATTTTTCCTGCATTCATGGTGGGAAGCAATTCCAAACAAATTCGACAAGAAAAAGGCCTAATACAAGGTATTTGTTTTAAATTGTTGTTTTATAATCGAATTTGCCACGCGTTTCATTTAAGTTTTTTTATATTTATTAAATGTCGATTACTTATAGTTTTTGTATTGTAAATCGTTCGTGATATTAAGTATATGTCTAATTTCAGTACTTTCCAAATGTAATGTCCTTCAGTTCCACATTAAACTTGGCGTTCCTAATATTAAAAGTCTCTAGTATCAAGTTATTTTCATCTTTGGACGATGCTTAATTGACAATTAGGTACCTGTCATGTTATTCTTGTGAAAACTATTTGGTTGGTTCTTACAAAGACTGCATAAATAATATTCCATTTGAAGTATAAGGCAACCATACCCACAGTTGTTGGGGAAAACTGAAGCCGCAATTGGGGTCCCGCAGAAGATGTGGTATGATTGCCGATGAGACAATTAACTCTCCACAAGAGACCAACATAACACAGAAATTAACAACTATATAGGTCACCGTACGGCCTTCAACAATGAGTAAAGCCCATACCGCATAGTCAGCTATAAAAGGCCCCGCAAAGACAATGTAAAACAAACGGGAAAACTAAGAGCCGTATTTATTTTAAAATGAATGAAAAACAAATATGTAACACATCAACAAAAGACAACCATTGAATTACCGGCTCCTAACTTGGGACATGCACATACATAAATAATGTGGCGGGGTTAAAATATTAGCGGGATCCCAACTATAAATATATACATGTAGTCTACAGCACTAGACAAAATATCTGTTTCATTCCGATGTAACTCGATTCAAAGTAAAAATAGAAATCGGGAGATATGCCATTCAGTATCGTGTTATCTTGATATTAGTACACAGCTGTGGAATACAAAGAAAAATTGACCACTTGCAGGGGAACACGAAACTGCATTGAAAATGAAAAAAAATAAAGAATAGAAAAAAAAAAGATAGGCTAACAATTTAAGAATAAAGAATAGTGGGCTTCTAGAATATAAAGAATAAAGAATAACGTGCAAAATTTGTATAGAATAAAGAAAACATGGCGTAAATAATATTAAGAATTAAAGAACACCCACCTCCCTCCTTTTCTAGACCCTCTTTTATCCTATGACTCTTTAAAGAAAGAAGCGCCGTAATTCATAGGAACAAATAGATTTGGAATATATTATTTTCTCTAGCATTTTTCATTTCTGTACTTTTGAATTTGTGTTGTTAACATTCAAACTTTTTTTTTTTGTTTAAATGGTTAATGAAACTTGGTTGATAAAAACGAAGCACTCAGTCTGTCATAAATTAGTTTTGGCACAATCTTAGTGCTAAAGATTATTCTTATCTGCTAAGAGTGTATCTAGTAGCAATCTTAGAAGGATTGACAGCCCTTAAACTCATGTTGCGCTTGCAACCCTTAGAGTACTCTTTATCCTTCTCGGAACGCTCGGTTAATTTTTATTTGATCTACCTGAATCGTCTTTGAATTCTCATAGCATATGATGTGTGTCAACATTCTTTTTTTACTGAAAAATTGTAATAGTGGTCAGGGGCATCCCAATATTTATCTTAGTTGATGAAAATAGCAACTGCATTTTTTTTTCGAGCGCACAACTGTTGTCCTAACAAACTAGACCATAAGTTCACCAAACTTAACAAGCTGATGCATCACAGGAAAGCAGTATTTTACAGCCCCCCCCCCCCTCAAAGAAAAACAAAAAACACACACACACAAAATTACAATAAAAAAACACTATTGCTAGTACAAATGTATCTGGACAATGACATGCGACCCCCAATACTAGTTAACACGTGTGCAGTACTAGTCCATAACTTATGTGCATTGATTTTAAGTAGATACAATCGTGAAATGAGTGTGCGTCTTTTGCCAAAAGCAATTCACTTTAACATTTCTTTTTACAATTGAACACACTATATTTTGGTAGCATTCTTTACAATGACTTTTAATTTATGAACACTTTGAATAGTTATTTGAATATATATAGGCATTGGCATCGATAGATTCTGCCAGATTTGCAACTTGCATAATTAACTAATTAAAAATTATAGTAATTAAATTCTAAAGGTCACGCTTGGTACCCAAAGAACTACAGCTTCAATAGATAAACCTCTAAATTGAAGTTCAACCTGCATAATAGGTATTACAACATCGTGAACGGAAGAGTTGTACGTAAAAAAAAAGATGTTGTATGATAGCCAATGGGACGAATACTTATATCCGCCAGGTACCAAAGCATGATGCAAGTTAAAGATTGAAAATCAGAAATGTGCCTCGATATATTCATAGACACAGAGGCTTGTCACTTTTTTTGTTTTATCTTTTTATTGGAAAATATTCTTTAATATATCAACTTATTTAAAGTTTTAAACATTTATCAATGCGATTTAACTATACGATAGTTTATGTATTTTGCCCCTCTTTCCTTTTTTTCCCGCCTGTATGGAAAGCAAGTACAATGATATATGTTTCCACTGTTAAAGGACAAATAAGACATGTAGTTATTTTAAGACTTTGCGTAAAATATGTCTAAGAAAGAAGTGCAAGATATTGCTTTGTTCAAACACGAATCACATACATTTCCGCTAAAACTATAAGTCTAGACTTCGTCTTGTTGTACAGGGTGCAATTGCCTTATATCTTTTAAAGATATGTTTTCCATGTTTTTTTTGTAAGATAGGTTCTTGTACCTTCTGTTTAAGTAAGTTACATGTACTTGTATTATGACTGTCATTTGTTTTTTTGTGTTGTGTGTACAGTTTATGTTCTGTAGACCTGTAAGTTTTTGAGATGCTGATCCAAGCCTAAAAGATGTTTTATATACTTTTCTTTTGTTTGAAATTTGCCAGAGAGAGATTCAAAAGATTGAAGAGTAATTGTAATATGTATTTGTCGTTTACAAATCTTCTTGAATTATGTTAAAACAAAATGACTTTGTCACATCGATTCTTGCTTGTTTCAATGTTATTTCAATTAAAAAGTATGCAAAGTACATGTATGTTAAATGTAATTATTGCAGAAAAAATAAAAAATAAAAAAAATAAAATACGATTCCTGTCAAAGTACAAGAGCTGTAAAATTTTAGGATGGAATAGGCGATAAATGAGATATCGAATGACTGATAGTTCGATAACTTACTTTAGTTTTGCGTATTTAAAACAACACAATCAAATGACAACGGGAGCATTGTTTTAAGACAATGTATGATGTTATTAATCATAAAGAAATGATAATTGTTTGTGCCTTATATTGATGGATATTGATACTAGTGGTGGTCTTCTATTGATCTTTTCGAACCAGATCTTTCTGTAAAAGGTGATAATTGTCACATTTAACTGCTGATAAACCCGGTGATCGGAGGAAGGGCGACATCTCGTCGATGGAATGATATTATCTATCGATTTTGTTTGATTTCATTGGTAAATTGTGTGTCAATTATGACACGTGACTCACTGGTTCTTTGTTTGTAGTGTTTAACTTTCATTCTCACACACAAAAAAGTTTTTGCAGAGAGAGCTTCATGAAGCATACGGAGTTCAACATCTCGTGACTGGACTTAACGGATAAGGAAAACTAATATTACAAAACTGAAATATTCGTCAATAGATTTAACGTTTAAGTATGTGTACAAACTAGCCGATTCTTAAAAAATATTCTCTCAAGATGTGTTTTGTGTCAAATATTATGTGACAACTAATCTACCGATGAAGGAATATTTCTATTTCAGAAACTTGGACTTTTTATAAAAACTTGATAAATCGATCGATAACCTTCCGAATGGTACCGATTTAAATTTAAAATGAGGCCGCATATCTAAAATTGTTCAGGCTTAATTTGTATATATGTATTATAACTACCAGTAACCAGAGACATATATATATATTTACATATAGTACAACTCGTCATCAACCCAACAATGTTAGATCTGTAAATTTGCTTTCGCAATTTCAGACGTACTTATATATATATAGTATATAATTATGTCTCTGCAGTAACATATATAATACATATTGTAGTATATGTCTCTTTAAAAAAAAATATATGTTTTATAAACAGAGTGAATTATGACTCGTGCAATTCCAGAAGTTTCAAAGCGATACTCGAAGGAAACGATCGTTTTATGCGAATGAACCATCATAACTTACCGAGAAACAAGATTTTGATGGATAAAGAAATTTACGCAGTACACCAAACAGAGCTCGAGAAGAGATCAATAACCGATTATGTAGAACCGACTTTTTTTTAAATTTTTTTTATCAAAACGAAATTATTAAAATACATGTATAATAAATAATATTACCAATATGCCAAAACCAATCCCAAAGCAGCAATATTTGTCATATCATAGCTTGACCACTAAAGCTATGGAAATAATTGTCAATATATTCTGCACCTTTCAAATATAGTAGCAAATTAAAAGCAAATATATCTATTTACCTTATATTCTAATTCGCCAGCTCAAACGAATATAAATTATTTAATAAATAAAACAACACATATATAGGATAAGTGTGCCTACAGCTGTAGCAGCCTTTCGAATTTTCAGATCTCGGGATCCAAACAACATCTAACGTTATATTCAATTCAGAACACAACTTAAAAATATTAATAGCTATCTCTTGTAAATGTACTTTTGTACTTCCTTTCTGAACAATGAAAACACAGTTATTATTATCTGTATGCCATTTAACACATTTATTTCTTAGACGATTTTTAAACGACATCAAAGCCAACAAAATAGCTTGAAGTTCTCTCCATGTAGAACTCTGTAAGGACTCTTGTAAAGTCCACATCTGATGAAAAATATTAGAGTCGATATCTATCGAGTAAGCACCAGCAGCTACATTACTAGCATCAGAATATACAACCACGTGAGGAAAAGAATAACCTGCTAAATGTTTTCTGTTCAATCTTTGAATGTTATTCAGCCAAAATGTGAGCTCATTGAATACACAATCAGGACATTCCAATATTAACTTTAAATCCCACTTTACTCTGTTTTCAATAGCCCAGTGTAAGTAACGGGTCATTAAACTAGTTATGTTACTCATGACTGGACACATAGAAATTACCTTTCCCGTTACCTGAGCCAATTTACGTGCTGTGAAATTAGGAAAGTTATTTAAAACATCAACCAATGATGTTAGGGTATTTTTAATCCGTCTATCTGATATACTAATTGAAAATTCAGACGAATTCCAAACTAAACCCAACCACTCTAAACATTGGACTGGTTCAAAAATAGATTTTTCCATGTTAATTAAAAACCCTGCTTCTAACAAAGACGCTTTCACAAAAGATGAACATTCGGAAGCTTCTTGTTTATTTTTACCCATTCCAAGTCCATCATCTAAGTAAAGTACAATATCTACGCCATTTTCTCGCCAATATTTTACGATTGGACGTAAACATTTAGTGAATAGATATGGAGCAGATGATAGACCAAAGGCTATAGCTAACACTGTAAAACAGTAAAATTTATTGTTCCATCAAAATCCTAAATATGTTTGTTGTTTAGTACATACGTCATAATGAAAATAACCAGACTTAAGATCAAACTTAAATTGATAGCAATCTTTTGTGAAATAGTTTAAAGCCACTTTCCAGTCTTCAAATTTTATTCTTTCTTTTTTAATAAAAACATTCAGTTCACTTAGATCCAAAATCAGACGTTTTTTGCCCGAACTTTGAACCGCAACACTAAGCGGGTTTACAACAAATGGTTGAAATGGAGTTTCAATAACACATCCGATATCAAGTAAATCTGAAATTGCTTCATTTACAAATTTAGAATGGACATAAGCAGATTTGTTATTCTTAAATGACATAGATGTAGGAGTCTGCAAAAAAGGAATAACGTAACCATGTTTGATAGTATTTATAACAAATTCATTTGCACCTATATGTTTCCAAAATTGTATATGCTTGCGTAAGCTATATTTTAACCCTTTTGCAACAGATGAAATATCAATATTGTCAAAATATTTTGCATGTGACAGAAACAGTTCCAACTGTCCGTAAAGATTGCTTTCATCTAAAAAAGTAGTATAACTATACTTATCATTAACTATGTTGCCTTGATGTCCCTGGGACAGCTGATTTTTAACTGAAAAGGGGGCACTGAGTTCGCCAGTGACCAAGCTGGTTGCAGTTGAAACTGATGTCGTGAGATGATGATTCCCTTCGTCTGCTGGTCCGAAAGGGCGGCTGTTGGTTGTTTTTCTAACGTAATGTTGGTTTGGCATTGTAGCAGGAGAAGCAGAAACAGTAGCTGCAGCGGTTCTATAAGGATGAGGTCTTTTCTTTTCCTGGATACTCATAATGGCACGGCATTCTGCAGAACGAATGCGCTTAACTGAAACTTCCGGCTTGAGTTTGGTTGCAAATTTAAAGTTCTCATTGCCAACGGCCAAGTCTTTATAAAGAGTATCGAACTTCCCGTCAAGATAGGTTTTAAACAGCGAGAATGTATCCACCAGGTCTTTATTACCAGTAAGATGTGCAGAACTACCATCAGGCGATGAATGAAGTTTCTCGGTGTCAAACATACCATAATAACGAATGCTGCTACTTTGAACTATAGGCAAACTTCGAATAACTTTATTTTCTCAAACTAACCCCTTAAGTAATACTTAATCATGCTTTTCACGAAAATCACGAGGGCATATACCCGTAAAACCGGCACTACAAGTATATGCCATCCAATCAAATTGAACGTAAACACACACCATGTGCTAGATATAAACACACACACGTGTTTATAGTAAACAATCACTTGACCGTTACAACGTCATGTGACCAATAACTTTAATAAATATATATACATTTCTAGCTGTCTGAAATATCTTTCTTTATCATTTCTTTGCATATGTATTCAAAGTTACATATGCCCAATATATTTACATATACATTTCTAGCTGTCTGAAATATCTTTCTTTATCATTTCTTTGCATATGTATTTAAAGTTACATATGCCCAATATATTTACACATACATTTCTAGCTGTCGGAAATATCTTTCTTTATCATTTCTTTGCATATGTATTTAAAGTTACATATGCCCAATATATTTACACATGTCATTGATATTATCATTTGACCACATTTCTCAGTTAAACAAATTGTCTGCAAATCCATGTATTTATGACAGAGTTAAAATGACTTTCAGATGTGTTTAGGTTTTTAATGCTAATGTTTGAGACTCAAAGAATTTATCATTAATTATGTTTTATATGATATATTCTACCTGGACAATAAGTTACTATATATCTAATTGATAATGGACATTATAATCAAAGTGACAATAACGCCTCAGGGCTTAATCCTTTACCCTTCTTAAATTAGAGACATTGCTAAAAGAGTTGTATTAATTATTTATCTTTATTTATCTGGATAATAACTTGTTTATATTTGTCAACACATTATGTAATAATTGATCTTAGCTTATTGTTTAATTCTCATATATATATATATATATTGTACAAGATATAAGTTTGGAAGTCACAGGCTTGGTGACAAGTTCCAGTCTTGGAAATAAATTATATACTAAGTGGAATTAATCTTCTGTGTATAACTGCTAGTTTATGGTGCATGGTTATTTAGGTATAACATTTAGTTGTGACCGAATCCTCATATCAGTCTCCTAGTTTTAGACTGTGGATTTCATGGTTACACATGGTCGAGGTCCGCCTTTTCCGGCAACCTCAGCAGCACAGTGAGTTACCCCCCAAGAAGAGAAACTTCGTTTAATAACAATATGAACTACTCATTCCAACCACAGTGGAGACAATGGAACTATTTTCCTTGCCAGCTACCAACAATGCCAACATGTGGAAGATGTGGAAATAAACATTTATATAAAGTATGTTATTCATTAGCTAGGAGTTGCTATAAGTGTAAGAAAATAGGACATAATGCAAGAATGTGCAAAACCAGTGATGTACGAAAATTGAAACTAAATGCATTGAAATGTCATCACAAGTCTGGAAGGCAAATTCAAAGAGACAAGAAGAGAATGGACACATACATTCAGAATAAGAAAACATGTCGTGAACTGCCATTTTCCAACTTAAAGGATACAAATTTGAGTAAATATTTGGATGCAACATGTGTTATTAAAACAGAACTGAAAAATGTTAAGCAGAAATTCAAGGATGATCAAATTAACCAGCAAAATCGTGTGAATGAACTACAGTCTCAATTAGAAAAATTAGTTAATGAAATAATTCAAGCTCTGCGAATAATTACCACATTCATTGACCAAACATCAGATTTAAAGCAGGAAAATGAAAAACTCTCAATAACTGTAGACCAATACAAAGAGGCAGAAGCTGTAAGTAATCGAATACTGGAAGAACTTACAAAAAGGAACAGTGAACTTTTAGAGGAACTAGAGGAATATAAAGAGTTCGAAGAAGAAAATACAATGTTTGATTCTGATGGTGAGGAAACATATTTTATTACGAACAAAGATGTGGATAAAATACTGGAGAAACAACGTGACACTCATCTTAAATTAGTTTCAAAACTTAAGGATGAAAATAGGACTCTCAAAAGTAAAATGGAACATCTGACATCAGTTCAATCTGCAAATTCAACCATCGAGAAACAAGAAACTAGACTTAATACAGAGACACGTATGTCTCCAATGGATATTGTAGACAAATTGATTCAAAACCAAAATTCAAAACATTCAACCAAAAGTAGTTCAAAGAATTCAAAACGCAAATCTCGTGTTTCCAAAAATACATTTTAAGGTGTTATTCAAAAACATGTGGAATTGTTTTAGTCGGACGGGGAGAAATGTATGACAGAGTTAAAATGACTTTCAGATGTGTTTAGGTTTTTAATGCTAATGTTTGAGACTCAAAGAATTTATCATTAATTATGTTTTATATGATATATTCTACCTGGACAATAAGTTACTATATATCTAATTGATAATGGACATTATAATCAAAGTGACAATAACGCCTCAGGGCTTAATCCTTTACCCTTCTTAAATTAGAGACATTGCTAAAAGAGTTGTATTAATTATTTATCTTTCTTTATCTGGATAATAACTTGTTTATATTTGTCAACACATTATGTAATAATTGATCTTAGCTTATTGTTTAATTCTCATATATATATATTGTACAAGATTGTAAAAGATATAAGTTTGGAAGTCACAGGCTTGGTGACAAGTTCCAGTCTTGGAAATAAATTATATACTAAGTGGAATTAATCTTCTGTGTATAACTGCTAGTTTATGGTGCATGGTTATTTAGGTATAACATTTAGTTGTGACCGAATCCTCATATCAGTCTCCTAGTTTTAGACTGTGGATTTCTTGGTTACATATTTACCATACATTTCGAAATATATAGGCTTTTGATATGTTCTGATTTGACATACATTTCAGCCGACAATAAAGACTAACAAAATTATTCCTTTACAATACATTTGACAGGTCTCTGTAGATTAAAGGAAATGATGCTTTACACCCCCTATAAAGTTCTCGTTTTGAATTGGTTTACATACCAGGAAAATGTAGATGCACCTTACACTTTATAACCCATATAAAATCATTTGAATGATGATGCTTTGCTACCTAGACAAAGAAACACATTTGCGGATAAATTTACATCATAGAAAAATACATGACAAAGGATTCCATTTGCAGAGGTATACAAATACATAAGTTTGCAAAAGTTTTGCGACGGTCATACAAATATATAAATTCTTAACTGCAAAATGGTTTGGTTAGGTGTTAATATATTTATAAACCGCAGTCTCTCATAACCGCCCATAGGAGGGTATAGCACAAGAAATATTAATATTTACAACATGTTAAGACAAGATAAACTAAATGCAGCGGTTTATAAATATATGTAAATGTCGGTCTCTGAATACATTTACATAACATTTGCATACCTCTTCAAATCCGGGATTTCGTGTAGTGTTTGACCTTAATTATGTATCCCTTATAAATTTTATTAACTATGAATTTGTATTCAGGTATTATGAAAGATCAAATGTATTGGTTGATCGTGTGTTAATTTGTGTTTTTTGATTGAGTTATGCCTTTTATAGGTGTTTCTCGTTTCTTGTTTTTATATAGATTAGACCATTGGTTTTCCCGTTTGAATGGTTTTACATTACTAATTTTTGGGGCCCTTATAAGCTTGCTGTTCGGTGTGAACCAAACTCCGTGTTGAAGGCCGTACCTTGACTTATAATGGTTTACTGTCATAAATTGTTATTTGGATGGAGAGTTGTCTCATTGGCACTCATACCACCTCTTCCTACATCTATTATACTGAAACAAAATGCTAACTTCATCTATAAGTTGTCATGGTGTAAACTATATAACAAATATCAAGTTAATATCTTCAGGCATGACAAAAAGAAAATAAACTGTTAACACAGAGATATGTCTCGCCTATTTGTAATTTTGATAATGCAAATATTCAAAGTCAATGAACCATGACTGAAGGTACGTCATGGCTTAACAATCTCCATAGAAATGAGATATGCCAATGCTAAAACAACTGCATACCAAATACCATTGACTTATAAGTCCTTCCCTTTAAACAAAACTAAACACAAACATCAACTTGCAAACCTGGTGATACATGTAATAGTTTCTAAGTCAATGAACCATGATGAGAGGGTGGGGCTTTATAATCTCCCTGGAAACAAGATTGCAAATGCCAATAAATTTGTATACCAAATATCAATGACAATAAATTTGCATACCAAATATCATTGACTTAACAGTAGCGGTTTATCTTAAACTGATCTAACCACAAACTAATACATGTAAACTAAGTAAAAGTTTAAAAGTCAATAGACCATGCATGAGGGCGCGAGGAAAAATGTTCTTATTAAAAAAAAGATGTACGAATGCTTATTCAACTGTATACCAATTAACATTGGCCTACGACTAATGGTTCCCTTTGAACGGAACTTATCACAAACTAATACATGTAAATAGTTATCAAAGGTAAATTATTCAGTGGTTGTCGTTTAATGCTGTGTTACATATTTGTTTTTCTTTCATTTTTTTGTACATAAATTAGGCCGTTTGTTTTCTCCTTTGAATTGTTTTACATTTGTCATTTGAAGGCCTTCTATAGCTGACTATGCGGTATGGGCTTTGCTCATTGTTGAAGTCTGTGTGGTGACCTATAGTTGTTTATTTCTGTGTCATTTGGTCTCTTGTGGAGAGTTGCCTCATAGGCAATCACACCACATCTTATTTTTTATAAGTAAAAGTTTTAAAGTCAATAGACCATGACTGAGGGGGCGGGACCAAACAATCTCCATTGCAATGAAATTTGCCAATGCTTATACAACTGCATACCAAATAGCATTGACCTTCCACTAGTGGTTCACCATACACTGACCTAATCACAAATTAATACATGTAAATTAAACAAAAGTTTCAAAGTCAACATACCATGACTAAGGGGGCAGGGCCAAATAATTTCCATGGCAATAAAATGTGCCAATGATAATACAACTGTATATCAAATATCATTGACCTAACACTAGTGGTTCACCATAAACTAGACCTAATCACAAACTAATACATTGTTGAAGATGCTGTCGCCGAAGACAGCATACATATGTCTCGCTTATTGACTCTGTCAAGGCCAGACAAAAACTGATTATTAAAGTGATTTTTTTCCAAGAACCATATATTTACTCTGCACAAAATCATCAGACCTGAACAAAATTCAAATTTGGATCTGTAACTTGTCATGAAAAAACTATTATATACCAATTATCAAATAATATCTTCACTATGAAAAAAGTGTGGAAAACTGATTTGACGGACAGACAGACAGACAGACAGACTTCAGACGGATGGAGTCAGTAGGGGACTCAAAATAGCTGTAGATTATCACACTAAGGGTAAAACTGCTATAAGACAATTAACATCAATTTGAAAAAAATATACATCTTTCAGTCTTGCGTGAAGTTCAGTGAACTATATTATATGGTTACCTTTTTTCTCATGTCTGTCTTTGAGTTTCTTCATTCCTGAAACAAGACAAACTGCCTAGATGTTTCATAGTCTAAATATTTCTATAACTTAAACCCAACATTGTATAACATAATTTTGTCATAAAGGTAAAGAAAAAACAATATTTATATCTCAAGTCATTTTTTTATCAATAATTTTACAAAATTGAAGATTTAACAAATTGAACACAACTGACGAAAATGATAAAAAAAATAATAAATTACTATTAGCAGTTAAAGACGATGGGGTGTCTAAATATTGGCCAATAGATTTTTCTTAATCTTCTGTAAGACTTCTTTGTCAATGAACTTTCAAAATTTAGTATAAAAACTGGAAGTTAGGGACCATATTTTTTGTTAAAATACATTGAAACTTACGAAATCACAGTTATTTTATAAGTGTAATAATGGGGCAAATTGATTCAATTTATTGAGGAAACATCAAACAATAGATTTTTTTGAAATTCAATGAGGTGATTGCTTTTAAAAATACCTTTGAAATATCAAATAAAATAAGGGGGTCGGTCACTGGCCTTATTTTTTTGGAAAACAAGAATGTGTCCACAGTACACGGATGCCCCACTCGCACTATCATTTTCTATGTTTAGTAGACCGTGAAATTGGAATAAATTCTCTAATTTGTCATTAAAATTAGAATGATCTTATCAAAGGGAACATGTATACTAAGTTTCAATCTGATTGGACTTCTACTTTATCAAAAACTACCTTGACCAAAAACTTTAACCTGAAATTTGCACTATCATTTTCTATGTTCAGTGAACCGTAAAATTGGGGTCAAAACTCTAATTTGGCATTTAAATTAGAATGATCTTATCACAGGGCACATGTATATTAAGTTTCAAGTTGATTGGACTTCAACTTCATCAAAAACTACCTTGACCAAAAACTTTAACCTAAAGCGGGACAGACAGACTGACGAACAGACGGACGAATGGACGCACAAACCAGAAAACATAATGCCCCTCTACTATCGTAGGTGGGGCATAAAAAACCCAAGTGAATCTGTGAGCTACTGTTAATGATACACCTGCCCCGCTAAAAGTATAAGATAAACAGGAAGTTGTTAAATCTGAAAACGCATCACACGGTATAGCTGACTCATATAAACCCTGAAACCAAATTTCAGAAATCCTTGTAATGTAGTTCCTGAGAAAAGATGCGACGAAAAATATTTATGGGACAGACGCACAGACTGACAGATGGATGCAAAGACTGACGGACAGACGACAGAGGTAAAACAGTATACACCCACTTTTTTTTAAAGTGGGGGTATAAAAACATAACTTGTCCTTTCAAATTCAATATAATTATTTGTCCTTGATTTTAAATGGAAAATTTTAAATACAAGAGTGCACACGCTGAAATGTCTCGCCTTCCTTACTAACCATTGATTTTATGTTGATAGTCCTAAATATAAAGCTCAACTACAACTATCACATAAACATGATAAACTTAATAAGATCCAAGAAAATGAGGTCAAGGTCAGATAAACCAAACTGGAAATACATGTACACCTTGCAATCATTTCATACACCAAATATGCTTAAAATATATAGTAGACCTATCACACATAGTATTTAAGAAACAAACTCAACCAGGAAAACATTGATCAATGAACCATGAAAATGAGGTCAAGGTCAGATGTACCCTGCCAGACAGACATGTACACCTTACAATCATTACATGCTTTAAAGAGTTGACTTATTGCATACAGTATCTAAGAAACAAACTTAACCAGGGAAACTTAAGATTGACCAATGAACCATGAAAATGAGGTCATGGTCAGATGATAATTTCCAGACAGCCATATACACCTGACAATCATTCCATCATTCCATACACCATATATAGTTGACCTATAGCTTAAAGTACAAGAAAAACATCCAAAAAACAAAAACTTAACATTGAGCACTGAAACTTTAAATGAAGTCGAGGTCAAATAAAACATGCCAAACTGACATGTACATCGTACAATATTTTCATACACCAAATATACATGATATAGTTGACCTATTGTATACAGTGTAATAGAAAAACAGACCAAAACACAAAAACTTATCTTTAACCACTGAACCATGAAAATGAGGTCAAGGTCAGATGACACCTGCCAGTTGGACATGTACACCTTACAATCATTCCATACACCTAATAATAGTAGAACTATTACTTATAGTATCTGGGAAATGGACTTGACCACGAAAACTTAACCTTGTTCACTGATCCATGAAATGAGGTCGAGGTCAAGTGAAAACTGTTGACGGGCATGAGGATCTTGCAAGGAACGCACATACCAAATATAGTTATCCTATTACTCATATTAAGAGAGAAATTAAGAATACCAAAAAATCTTAACTTTTTTTCAAGTACAATGTAGTCACTGAACCATAAAAATGAGGACAAGGACAATGGACATTTGACAGACGGAAACTTCTTAACATAAGGCATCTCTATACAAAGTGGGAACGATCCAGGTCTTCTACTTTCTGAAATATTAAGCTTTTAAGAAGTTAGCTAACGCCGCCGCCGCCGGATCACTATCTCTGTTTCGAGCTTTCTGCAACAGAAGTCACAGGCTCGACAATAATTAAAAAAACAGATTTTTAATAGTTCCTCTCTCTTTTCTGATTTAGCAATATGTTTGTTTCCAAAATTAGATCATTCATTTTACAACATGTTTTACATGTTTTACATATATTGATGAAAACGTGTCTTTTTTTCCTTGAATTGTATACTTTTTTTTTAGCCTATTATGTGTCAGATTAATATAATGAGAGGGGGCACTGACTGCCTGAGAGGGAGGGCCCACTCCAGTCATGATTCAGTGATTACCTAAATAATCAACCATAAAAGGGGGGTTAGGGGCTGGTCCCCTTCCCCCTTAAATTTCGCCTCTGAATAGATACTCAATATGCTCTGATGTATAAGAAAATGGGCAGATGTTTATAATTATAATGTAAAATTTATGATATATATTGAAATCATCTAAGTAAATCAGGATCTGCTATAATTACCAATTTGACACAATTGTATTTCTTGATCTGATAATTCTGTCTTCTCCATTTCTGAAGAAACATCCGGGTATTCTCCGTGTCGTACAGCTTCAAGAAGGTGTTTGTATGCATCTCCACCTTTGCGAATCAATTTGTTGTATAAAAGTCTATTACTTTCCTGTTGAGTCAGTGAAGAATTACAAATTTCCTCTTTTTCTTCAGTACTTAAAACATCAGACTGATACAGGTGGTCAGCTATGTCTGTTTTGGAGTTTACACCATGGACAAACGTCATGTAATTCTTTTGTAGTTTAACTTTGTGTTTATTCAACACTGAAATATAAGAAAGGTATGAATGAAATATATTCTCCCTCTTTCACACACATAATTTTTTTCCAACTGTGATTGGCTGTTTTGTTAAAGTTACTACATTAAATATCAATTGTAGGAGTATTTTTTTGTGTTTGAAATATTGGTTTTATTCCAATACCATGAATACACAGAACAAAAAATCTGTACCAAGAGTGCATAATACGTAATAAATAGAATTACATTATGTATATTAAATTAGACATGGACATTTTTATGTAATGCATGTTAGACAATGAATGAACAAAACAGTATTTTTAAGATTAAAAGGCGGAAGATAGCAAGGGGATATATTCAATACTCATAAGGTTTCAGAGAGTCTGACAATGCCATGGCGAACTGGAGGCTCTTAAGAGTCTGTGTCACTCAACTGGAGCTATGCGAAACATGAAAAATGGCCTTTTTCCAACATTGTAGACTACAATTTAATGCATGACTAAAATCGCTTTCTTGTTGACCTTGTATTGCTGATATTTTTTTTTATCTTTTTAGTTTCTCCCTATACACATTATGTACTATCGATTCCAAAATTAAAATAAATGTGAAGAACTTAAAAGTTAGAAAAAAATTAAAAAAAATTGTCTTTTATAAGCATGATAAGCATGATAAGGGGTCAGCCAATAGTTTGTCATATTGGCATTCTTATAATATATATACCAATCATTTTTGAGGATAACAGTTTCTATATATATATAATTCTTTTGTATAGGCCTTGTATTGTTGATAACTTTTGTTTACAAATTATACTTATCTAATTATCTATAATTACAAAATGAATTATAGTTTTCAAGATAGAAAGCAAAAATTTACAAAAAACTCAAAAATAAAATTTGAAGGGCAATAACTCCTGTAAGGCCAAAAAAAAATATGTCTGTTTCCTGTTTCCCGACCGACCCTGACTCAAAGCCCCTAGATCTTTTTATTCAATTCCGGAAAAAAAATTTACTATACCCAAACAATCAAAATGGCTGCTCCCAGCACAAATGTGCTACAATTAAGGTTTAAAAAATGTCGGCACTGGGAGGATTATTCAATTAAAGCTTCTGTAAAGAGATTAAATGATTTTAGGGTACAGGACCCTAACCAAACATGACATATAACCATCTGCAAAGCAGACAGGGAGTGCAAAAATAATAATAAAAAAAAATCCTGACCTACCGACCCTGATTTTTTTGCCTTGGCAGCAGGAAACAGTCATATATTTTTTTTTTGGCCTAAGGAGTCACCTGATGGTTTGAATTTCATTGTTGTTTTTTTGTAGATCTTATATATATGTAATTATTTACCTATCTACCTATCTATTATCATGATTATCATGATTATAGTCAACCATTATAGTACTTGTCCAAAATAATATTGCTGATATTAACCTATAGTACATGTAGTACAAGTTTTATAAAAATCTGGCAAGAATTGTACATGTGAGAGCACTAGCGAGGCCATTTTCCATAACTGTAATATTTACAAGGGGCATAACGCTTTTTAAAAAAGTAGATCAGCCACCATTATAGAACTTGTCCAAGATATTGCTGATTTTATAAAGTATAAGTTTTAAAACTAGAAGCTATAAAGAGCCTGTGTTGCTCACCTTAGTTTACATGTATGTGCATATTCAACAAACACTCTTCAACATTGAAGACAAGAATACAATTAATGACAAAAATCTGTTTTGTTGATCTTGTAACAAGACAAATTTATCAGTTATTTTAACAAGAGTGCACACGCTGAAATGTCTCGCCTTCTAAGACTATACTAATCATTGATATTATGTTGATAGTCCTTAGTATAAAGCTAAGCTTTATAACAACTGTCACATAAACTTAACATCAACCAAGATAACTAAACATAGACCAATGAACCTTGAAAATGAGGTCAAGGTCAGATGAACCATGCCAGGCAGACATGTACAGCTAACAATGCTTCTATACAACATATATAGTTGACCTATTACTTATAGTTTAAGAAAAATAGACCAAAACACAAAAACTTAACACTGTGCAATGAACCGTGAAAATGAGGTCACGGTCAAATAAAACCTGTGCAACTGACAAAAAGATCATAAAAAATTTCCATACACCAAATATAGTTGACCTATGGCATATAGTATTAGATAAAAAGACCAAAACTCAAAAACTTAACTTTGACCACTGAAGCATGAAAATGAGGTCAAGGTCACATGACATCTGCCCGCAAGACATGTACACCTTACAATTGTTCCATACAACAAATATAGTAGACCTATTGCATATAGTATGAGAAAAACAGACCAACACACAAAAATTTAACTTTGACCACTGAACCATGAAAATGAGGTCAAGGTCACATGAAATCTGCCCGCTAGACATGTACACCTTACAATCATTCCATACAACAAATATAGTAGACCTATTGCATATCGTATGAGAAAAACAGACCAAAACACAAAAACTTAACTATAACCACTGAACCATGAAAATGAGGTCAAGGTCAGATGACACCTGCCAGTTGGACATGTACACCTTACAGTCCTTCCATACACTGAATATACTAGCCCTATTGCTTATAGTATTTGAGATATGGACTTGACCACCAAAACTTAACCTTGTTCATTGATCCATGAAATGAGGATGAGGTCAAGTGAAAACTGTCTGACAGACATGAGGACCTTGCAAGGTACACATATATCAAATATAGTTATCCTATTACTTATAATAAGAGAGAATTCAACATTACAAAAAATTTGAACTTTTTTTTCAAGTGGTCACTGAACCATGAAAATGAGGTCAAGGACATTGGACATGTTACTGGCGGAAACTTCGTAACATGAGGCATCTATATACAAAGTATGAAGCATCCAGGTCTTCCATCTTCTAAAATATAAAGCTTTTAAGAAGTTAGCTAACACCGCCGCCGCCGGATCACTATCCCTATGTCGAGCTTTCTGCAACAAAAGTTGCAGGCTCGACAAAAAACTAAACAAAACCGACCAGAGTTTTAATCCATTTCAAGAAATAATTCTCAAAAATTTTGAAACATTATTAATTTTGATAATTTTCAAAAAAACAACAGGCATGACAGGACAAATGACTTTCAGGAACACATTAAAACAAGTGAGATTGTAAAGACAATTAAGTCCCTAAAAAATGGGAAAAGCACCGAGCTAGCTCTACTGAATTATTTCAAATGAAATGTTGAAAAATGGAATATCAGTCTTAACAAAACAATTACCAAAGCTATTTAGCTCTATTTTAAATAACGGCTTGGAACGAATCATTTTTAATACATGTACTTCTACATAAAAAGGGAAGTAAAAGTGACCCTGGTAATTACAGAGGTATAACCAAGTACTTCGAACCTTGGAAAATTGTTTAATAAAATAATCCTCTCTCGATTACTCGCTCATATAAATGTTAACAAATTAATAAATATTAACCAGATTGACTAATTGATCAGGGTTTTCAGGAACAATATCGTTACATGCAAATATTTCAGCATCCTCAAAATTAACAATTTTCCAGAGCGTTTACAAAATGAGTGAACGGGCAGGTTATGTTGATGCTTTAAGAAATAGATCAGAATCGATCATAATTGTGTAAATTAAGAGTTTCACTTAGTGCTCATAACCTTGCCATTGAAAGAGGAAGATATTGAAAAGTGCTCAGAGATCAAAGAATTTGGGAAATCTGTAAAAGTGGTGAAATTGAAAATGAACAGCACATGCTGCTACACTGCAGAGGTTACTCCAGTATTAGAGAGACTTTTGTATTAAAAATGTTCAAAATTACAGGAAAAAAATATAACCACATTGTGCGATAAAAATAAAATAAATCTATTGCAATAGATTTTCATTATACCTTAATTTTTTATTCACAAATATACAATTAAAATTGAGAATGGAAATGGGAGAATGTGTCAAAGAGACAACAACCCGACAATAGAAGTTAGAACAAACAACAGCAGAAGGTCACCAATAGGTTGTCAATGCAGCGAGAAATTCCTGCACCCGGAAGCGTCCTTCAGCTGGCCTCTAAACAAATATATACCAGTTCAGTGATAATGAACACCATACTAAACCCCAAATTATACACAAGAAACTAAAATTAAAAATGATACAAGACTAACAAAGGCCAGTGGCTCCTGACTTGGGACAGGCTTAAACAATTGTTTGTATTTTACTACCATCATGGTAACCATGTAAATTGCTTATCCATTCCGTCATTACCATTTATTGTAAATGCGTGTGTGCCAATAAAATAATGTATTGTATTGTACATGTATTGTATTGTATTGCTGATAATTTAGCCTATTTAGTTTCTCCCTATCTTCTTTAGTTTTTGCTCAAAACACAAAAGAGGATAAAAAAATCCGCATGTAAGGGCAATCACTCCTATAGATAAAGCAGGGGCAGATCCAGCCATTTTTAAAAGGGGGGGGGTCCCAACCCAGGATAAAGGGGGGTTTCAACTATATGTCCCCATTCAAATGCATTGATCGTCAAAATAAAAGGGGGGTTCCAACCCCTGGAACCCCCCCCCCCCTCTGGATCTGCCACGGTTAAGAGTGAGTCTACGAAACTATATCAGCAACATTTGACTTGTTAGTAGATCTTGACTTGCTGATTTAATAAAAGTGTATCTTTAAATATCATGTTTATCTATTTTCCATCATATTGCAAAAGCAACAAAAAAAACCGAGTGTGGATAGTAAACCCCCCATTGACAGAAACAAGTGCCTGTGTGTGATTTACTTGGTAACAGAGACATATAATACAATGAATATGTCTCTGTTGATAATCAAATAATGCATACCTAATATCAGGAACATAAATATACTGTTCCCAGCTAAAATAAATGCAATAATGCCCATACTGTGAAATTAAAATTTCTCACATGACACCCTTTCTTTGGGATTGTGCAACTGAATCATTACCATTTAAGCATTATGTTTATCTGAATAAACCCAGTACAAAGGACGTTCCTCTCCATTTTTGATGAGAAAATTGATGAAAACAGTGATGTCAACAAAGCATATGAAGACTTTGAATCTGATCTTCTAAATACTGTAAATAAACATATACCATTGAAACAACGAAAAAATGTACAAAGTCCTGCTCCATTTATGAATCAAGAGCTTAGGCAATCTATATTTAAGAAAAAGATGTTGTACAATAAATACAATAAGGTAAAATCTAAGAAAAACTGGGAAAAATACAGAGCCCAAAGAAATTTTGTAAACAAGATCAAGCGTAAATCAGTTAGAAATTATTTTATAGAGCGTTGTGTAGGGGGACCAAAAAGTAAAGACTTTTGGCCCACCATAAAACCTTTTTTAACCAACAAAGGTAGTTATTTTGAGAACAACATTATTTTATGTGACAATGATAACATTATAAATGATCAGTCAAAGGTTGCTAATATGTTTAATGATTTTTTTGTTAATGTAGCAAAAGATATTGGATCAGACTGTACTGTAGATCAGAACCACCCTAGTATAAAAGCTATATATAATAATTGTAGAACTGAAGGTAATTTAATTTTTGAATGTATAGAAGAGAAGTTTGTAGAAAAACAAATAAACAAACTTGGTATAAATAAGGCTACAGGTAAAGACGGGTTATCCGTTAAAATACTGAAATTGGCAAAACCAGCAGTTGTGACACCAATAACAAAATTAATAAAAAAATCTATTGAGCACTCTGTATTTCCAGACAAACTTAAAGAGGCTCAAGTGGTGCCACTTCACAAGAAGAATAGTCAACTGGAAGTTGGCAACTATAGGCCAGTCAGTATTTTACCTGTTGTATCAAAGTTTTTCGAGAGAGCCATCTTCAAGCAGCTAGTTGATTTTTTTCAAAATATATTTCACCCATATTTGTTTGCCTTTAGAGCAGGATACGGCTGCCAGACAGCACTTTTGAAAATCATTGAGGATTGGAAGAAGGCTATTGATGATAATCAATATATTGCTGCTGTGTTGATGGACCTCTCGAAAGCCTTTGATTGCCTTCCCCATGATTTGCTAATTTTAAAACTAAAGGCATATGGGTTATCGGAAACAGCTTTAAGCTTAATAGACAGCTATTTAAGTAAAAGAAAACAATGTGTAAAAGTTGGTATAGATATTAGTACCTGGAAAGATATATATAAAGGTGTGCCGCAAAGCTCTATATTAGGACCTGTACTTTTTAACATTTTCTTGAATGACATTTTTCATTTTGTTTCAAACAGTTCATTGTATAATTATGCAGATGACAATACTTTATCATATTCACACTCTAATATAGACACTGTGGTAAATATTTTAGAAAAAGAAAGCTTAGAGCTAATAAATTGGTTCAGTCTAAATCATATGAAGGCCAACCCTGACAAATTTCAGGCAATAGCCATAGGCAAGAAAACTGAAAATAAAAACATTTCATTTAACTTAGATGGTAATATTATACATTGTGAAAAAGAAGTAAAATTATTGGGTGTAACAATTGATTATCAACTTAAGTTTGATGCCCATATTTCCAATATTTGTAAAAAGGCATCAAGACAATTACATGTACTTAAACGTATTGGTAAAAATTTAACAAAATTAGGTAGACTTACTATATATTATTCATTTATAATGTCAAATTTTAATTATTGTCCTGTAATATGGCACTTCTGTGGTGAGTGTAACACCAGAAAAATAGAGAAAATACAGGAGCGTGCCCTTAGATTTATACATGAAGACTATTGTAGTACCTATGAACAACTATTAATTAAATCAAAATTACCAAGCTTAGAAATTAGAAGAATTAGAATGATAGCAATAGAGGTATATAAAATTATTAATAAACAATGTCCATTATATCTACATGAACTTATTGAAATTAAAAAAATGTAATTACTCTTTTAGATATAACAACATAGCAGATGTTCCCAGGGTAAGGACAACTACCCATGGGCTACACTCATTTAGATATGCAGGAGCCAAACTCTGGAACGAACTGCCAAATAAAATGAGGGACGAAATGCCATTGGGTCAGTTCAAAGGTTTGGTTGGTAATTGGGAGGGCAGTTCGTGTCAGTGTTCCTCCTGCAGATCTCAATGAGCTGTAGATCAGTTTATTTATTTATCATGTATACTCTGGCTTTTAAATTATTTGGCATAATTTTTTTTATTTGTGTTCTTAATGCTTGGATTACTTTTAGTGCTTTATAATTGCTATTGCATGAATGTTAGTTTATCTGCATTTTATGTTTGCTTATATGCTTTAATTGTGCTTGATAACATTATTTATTTTGCATGTTTTATGTGTTTTATGTATTGTGCTTGTCTTATATGTATGTCGGATAAAAGCTCTACAGAGCTTATGTTGTATTGTTATATGTATAACCGACTTTAAATAAATCTTTTATTATTTTTTATTTATGTATCCCGCCTTTTATACCAGGGGATAAATGGACGCAGGGGAGTGAAACGTAGCCTATGCTTAAAAATTTTCTCTAGGTGAAAACCGTAATAAATGACCCCTCATAAATGTTTTGCAGAAAAGCATTGTTAATGGTGTTTGCTACTCTGTTTCAAAATAACAAACCTTTTTAAAGACTGTTCTTAATAGATAGTATGTAAATAAAATAACTAAAAAAGCAGAAAAAAAATGTCCTTGTTTTCGAAATCAAAATGGAGATATTATATAGTGTCTTTAACAATATTAATTGGGTAAAATTACTAGATTCAACTGGTGTCAATATATATCAATTATATGTCCCCATTCAAATGCATTGATCGGCCAAAAGAGGGGGTATTCTTGTTTTTGTTTTGTTTTTTGCAATACATTCTTATTAATGATGCAGGCCGTTCCCCGGTGAAATTTTGTTTGGAAAGTAGAAATCGAAATTATAGAAACGCAATGTGTGAAAATACGGGGAATTGTACCACAATTAATGCAATTCCGCTAAGAAGCCTATTCGTTTTTAACTGGTCACCGAAAAACGTCGTTAGCAAAATAGAAAAAGGAAATTTATTTGTAAAAGAATACCGATAAAATTTTGCGGGAGTGGGAGGGAGGGGAACCACCGTACAGGCAGACGTATAAACTCAGACGAAAATGGTTTGTTTGCATGGAATAAAAAAGAAGGGTAGTTGAACTTGGCTATTTGACCGAACAACTTTCCCTATGTTTCAAATGTAAACTGTATTTAAAATTTATTGGACTGCACATGAGAAGTCCGATATGGTTTCGGAAGATTAATTATTGTTTAAAATAAACTACTAGCATTGTAATCGTATAAGCACAGTCTATACAGGACAGCAACATCGGAATAAGGAGAAAGTTAACAAAGGCTTAAACATATGGGATATCAACACTAAATGTGTACTCGGTAGGTACGAAATAAAATTGAATCATTCAGATCCCGTTACATTTTTTTCTTCCAATTCCATTCTGAAAAAAATGATTTTCTCGAAATTTACAATCAAACGATTCATTAAAAACCTGTGGCCCCACCATAAACGAATGGTCGGTGCTTCGATGGAGGTAAATCCAGAAAAGCGCTTGGAACGCAAACAAGTTACAAAAAAGACATTTTCATTAACCTATTTATTCAAACGGCAAAAAGATTAAAAGAATAGAGTTCCAATCGCCCCCTTTTTCCCCGCGTTGTACATATTGTATCTATCAATGGCCATTATAACTTAAACAAATTTGCTTGTTCATTGATTGCTTTTTTAAAAACATCGTCAATAGAGAAATGTCGGTTTGAGAGCAAATGCAATGCAATTTCCGATATAATTAATATTTCATAGGAGCATAAATCTTTTAAAAACATTTGATCGGCGCACTGATTATCGAAATTATCCAGGACAATGCTGATATAAAGCTTTAATATAAATGATATACGTTATTTAAAGATCTGTCAAAAATTGTACACACGAGAGCGCTTACAAATGCAATTTTCCGTATAATTAATATTTCCAAGGGGCATAACCCTTTAAAAAAAGCGACAATGCTGATATAAACCTAATATATAAGTTTTATAAAAGTCTGGCAAGAATTGTACACGTGAGAGAGCTAAAAAGACCGCGGACGGACAAACGGACGAACGCCCGGTATTTCTATGTACCCCACAACGCATCGCGCGGGGGACAAAAATCAACAATATCTTTAAATAATGTTGATTTTAGAGAGGGTGGACAGGGGGAATACCCTTCTCCCACCTCCCGCCCCTATCTCCCATCTCCCACTTTTAGAATCTTTTTTTCTCTCCCACCTATTTTTTTTCCCATCTCCCGCCTCGCCTTCTCACACCTCCCCACCTCCCTCAAAAGCTGTCCATCCCCTAATTTTAGATTCATATTAATTTGCACTTTGGTCTTCTGGGATGTGTGTGTGTGTTTGGTGTTTTGAGTTCGACGTGATGCACAGGTAAAGCTGATAAAAAACGCAACTTTGCACAAAGTAGGGAGACAAAACGACTCACAGACAATTAGCAAAAGTGCCTTTAGGGGAAGTGGCATATTGCTCACATAGGCTTCGGGAAAAGCCAGAGAGTATTCGCAGTGTTATAAGGACAAGTTCCTACCATCTTATGGTGTTTATATATCTCAACTTGTACGATTCGCTCGTGTATGTAACAACGTATTAGATTTTAGCGAGAGAAATTTATGTATTACTAAAAAATTATTACACCAGGGTTTTCGATATCACAAACTAGTCAAAACATTTACTAAATTTTATCATCAGTATAAGGAAATAATTCGTAAATACACCTCAACATGCAGACATCTTATACGTTCAGGTATTGCACATCCAATCTTTTATGGTAATATTCTTTACAAAGCACAAAAATGTCAGTATTCACCTCAAAAGCTAACAAAACCTTTAAACAGGCTTATTAAGAAGGGATATAGTTACGATACTGTTGTCAGGTCATTAAAGATTTCATATTTTGGCTTTAATTTTGATTCACTTATAGGGTCTTTGCATCGGAATTAAACACATGTATTCTAAAACCAGTTGTTGGCATGACACGGGTTATGTTCTTCTCATGTATCTTAAGATAGTATGATAATAAATCCCTAACGGGAGGGATTGTGCCTGATATTCATGTGATGAAGACATAATATTTCAATCAGTTTAATTGAGGTCTGGAGCTGCCATGTCAGTTAACTGAATTTTAATGTGCGTATTGTTATGCGTTTACTTTTCTACATTGGCTAGAGGTTTAGGGGGAGGGTTGAGATCTCATAAACATGTTTAACTCCGCCGCAATTTTGCGCCTGTCTTAAGTCAGGAGTCTCTGGCCTTTGTTCGTCTTGTATGATTTTTAATTTAAGTTTCTTGTGTATAATTCGAAGTTTAGTATGACGTCCAGTATCACTGTACTAGTATACATATTTTTAGGGACCAGCTGAAGGACACCTACGGATGCGGGAATTCTCGCTATATTGAAGACCCATTGGTGGCCTTCGGCTGTTGTCTGCTCTATTGTCTGCTCTATGGTCGGGTTGTTTGACACATTCCCCATTTCCTTTCTTTTATATATAGCCGCTACGATATTGAACGCAATCCAGGAGGTGGTATTTTTAAGTCCGATGGAGATCGATCCTTCTCATTTTTGCAATACTAAAGAACGGCAATCTTTATTGTAAGTGGAAGGGAGGTCTTAAATTTCTATTGCTTTTAAGTAATTGCTATAAAAAAGGTACATAATTCTTAACCGAAATTAGAATTCATGATATCGTAGGCAAAGTTCTGTCTTGTCTTTCAGATATACTTTGACTGAACTATGAAAAGATATATTCACTATTTTAAGAAGAATTTCTGTTCAAGACAGACATGTAAGCACTATAAATAACCTGAATAGAAATGTTGTTTATAGAAATTATTCGTGAGTACATTTGTACATTGCATTGTTTTCCAACCACCGCATTTATATTACGTGTCTGTGAAACTGACTGAAAACTAAGTACTATTATGTGTAAATCAATGTACATTTATTGTAGTTGAAAACAAAAAAAACAACAAAACAGCAAATTACGAGATCTGTTTTGTCCATAATTTGTAAAAATATCGCCCAAACCGGCCGAACGTCTTTCGACGTTGTTTTAGAATTGGCGCAATGTATTCGCCCCAATTCAAATTGTTAAACCTTTTTTTTTTTGAAATATCTCTTTTTCCATTCCGGTGACCCCATTTTTATTTCATGATTTTATTTAGATATAAACAACGCTTATTCTGTTGAATACTCAAAGAGAAATTATTGGTCAATTTTTATTAAACTTATTTTTTCTTATAGGTATTTCACAATAAAAAAGGCGGGAACACTATTTTTGCAACTTATCGTTATTATTTTCCACTCAGACAATGGTACTATTATTAAAATAGTTTGTATTAACAAACTGTTTGTCTTAGATGCATGATTTTTTATTAGTTGTTAGTGGCTTTAAACTAGCTGTCAGATTACTGCGAGTACTCTCATATCTGTTTTTATGTCTTTTTGTGTCGTTATGTATAAGTACCCGGCCACGTCCACTTGTATTTTTGTCCATCTGATGAGTTAAGCCTTTTTCAACTGATTTTTATATTTCGTTCTTATGTTGTACTGTTAAACCACTGTCCCAGGTTAGGGGAGGGTTGGGATCCCGCTAACATGTTTAACCCCGCCACATTATTTATGTATGTGCCTGTCCCAAGTCAGGAGCCTGTAGTTCAGTGGTTGTCGTTTGTTTACGTGTTACATATTTGTTTTTCGTTCATTTGTTTACATAAATAAGGCCGTTAGTTTTCTCGTTTGAATTGTTTTACATTGTCGTATCGGGGCCTTTTATAGCTGACTATGCGGTATGGGCTTTGCTCATCGTTGAAGGCCGTACGTTGACCTATAGTTGTTAATGTCTGTGTCATTTTGGTCTTTTGTGGATAGTTGTCTCATTGGCAATCATACCACATCTTCTTTCTTATAGGTTAACAGAACAAACAAGTTTTTATTGGATACAGACTTTTAAAAAAATATTACACTGCTATTAACTCGAAGTCCCGATTTCCAAATTCCATGAAAAATATGGCGGTTTAAATCGAAAACGAGGTCGGTGACCCCATTTTTTTTATTTGCTTATTTTGAAGCTTTAAAATAACCTAAAGTAAAAATAAAATATAAAGAAGATATTATTGGTAGATCTGAATAGCACAATTTTTACCATAGGATGAAAAAGCAACTATAAATTGACGACACTCTTCTCAATTTATTTTCGACGGTGGACGATATTCAGCATTTTAAACAAAAATATCAATCCTTTGAGAGTGGCAAGTAACCAAGACCATATGATATGCTATGTTTAAGTCTGTGATATTCTCATGATACATATAGCAAATCTTGACATATTTTAAACTTGCATATTTGGAAAAGAAAAGATATAAGGTATGTAAAAAGTAAAATAACAAAATACCGAACTCCAAGGAAAACTCAAAACAGAAAGTCCCTTAACAAATGGCAAAATCAAAATTAAACGAATGAAAAACAACTGTTGTATTCCTGATTTGGTACAAACATTTTCCTAGTTAGAAACCTAGAAAACCTGGATTGAACCTGATATTACAGTTAACTAAACCTTTCACTTATATGACAATCGCGTAAAATTCCTTGTATTGACAATAATGTGTGACCAAAGCAAACAGACAATAATAGGTAAAAAAGTCCAAAATTGGGTATAGCAGTCAATATTGAGTTAGTATCTCAATTACTATTAAAACAAACAACTATGTCAACAACAAAAAAAAACCAACAAAACGGCATGTAAACACATTATAGACAAAACACATAGCTAACGCGACGTTTACCTTAAGGATGTTCTACTTTGTTTCAAAATAACAATCTATTTAAAAGACCTATATAAATAATAGTATATAAATAACGGAACTAAAGAAGCAGAACAAAATGAAGGGTTCGTAACCTTGTTTTCGAGATGTAAGCTATTCAAAAAATTGCGGAAATGATTCTCTCTAGATTGTTTGTTACCTTTAACATTTTCACATTTTTTCTTTCAAAATCTTTGGAAAAAACAAGGATTTTATAGGATTTTCAAATATGGCTTCTTTAAACTATATGTTATTAAATTATGAAAAGAAAAGAAGGGGTTACAGAGCAAAATATTTATCAGGACTACATGGATAAAACTAGAGGACTCCGAGTATCTGACACTATATAAAAAACAGGAGTAGCGAACTTCCTTAATATCAAACTGAGTAAAACTGTACATGTATGTATCTTCCTAATCTAAATCTACAATTTTCACTCTGACCTGGACTGAATTATACATAAAGCGACTTTGTATAGTCAAAGTCATGGCAAAAAAACTTGATAAAACAAAATCATCAGTCTACAAAACACAAAAAGAAAAGTAAAGACTGAGCAACACAAACTCCGCAACAAAGTGAGGGCGATTTCAGGTGCTCCAGAAGTGTGAGCAGATCCTGATCCACATGTGAAAATACGTATCTTCTTTCATTCCTATTCATTTATATACCATTTTCTATGGCTTTTTGTCCATGTTAAACACACCCAGGGTCCCAAGTATCCCTATGAAAATCATAGAAGATACAGAAAATCTGGCAGGACACACACAATTTGAAAGTTGTTAAATGAATCCTCATAGTTTTTGCACCTACTGACGATTTTTTTACACCAAGATAAAAAAAATGTCTTTGTAAAGTGTGTTAGGTATGGGTCATGAATTCCTACACCAGATTCCTAAGATTCTTTATGAAACTATTGCAACAGGGGTTTTTTTTTGGTTTCCAGAGAACAAAACCAGTACAGTAATTCAGATGTGGTGATGCCACTTGTCTAAAAAAAAACATATCGTAAAATCGTTTAAAAAAAATAAAAATCCAGATTTAATGACGCATATCATGCAGTCAAAGGTTTTAAATGGTAAAGAAGAATTACAGATATGTCACATCATCGATCGATCAGGTATCACTCATTACCAGGGGTTGTAGTATTCACATAACTGGAAACGTTTAACTAATATGGTTAACAGATTATAACAATGTCCTTTTCCATACCGACCAGGGTATCATTTCGAGATTCCCATATCAGCCCTGGTCGCTAGCCGAAGGCTCAGATGGGTCAAGGGATGACGGCATGGGCCATACGGAAAAGGAAATGGTATAATCTATTGATCACCTATTATAAAACTGCTTAAAAAAGTGAAGAAAAAACATATTATTTGGTCTGGCAGGGACAGACATTTTTTCCTCCGCAGACATTTTAATCGACGTTTACAAAATCAGCAGGAGTCGGTTTCACAAAAAAAAAATTACGACTAAGATCAGGAGTCGGTTTCACATAAGAACTTACGACTAAGATTTATCTTAAATATACTGAATTTGTTATGACTTACGATCAATTTTAATCGTAAGTTTTTTTTGTGAAACCGACTCCAGCTCCCTCGTCCGTCATTGATAGAAACGCCACTGACGTCATTCATAACAGAGCACACTTATCGGTTGTTTACCAGGGCAGAACTAATCGGTGATTTCCCCTGGACATAATTTTGACTAGAACAAATCTAAGTGTATTCCATATGCAAAACATAATGTTTGCGTTACAAATATGTGACAGTACATAAAATTGAATGCACTTGTTTTGTTAAAACTATAATCAATAGTTGTTTCTACAATATTTCATGACACGTGCGTCCATGCTTTTTGTTAACATCATAAGGCTATATGTTTTTAATATCTAATCTACTTTTCAAGAGTGATATTTTATCACGACAGATATTGTCATGGTTACCACTTATAATGTTGACCATGGAGACAATTTCCTATCTTGTCATAATTGCACTTTTATGAATGGTATCTATTAGCGTATGATTATAATGATATATGTTATATATTTAATACATGGGGGTCAATACACAACTTGTATATTATATAATTTCAGAAGGAAAATGTTATCTATGAATAAAATAATTTCAAGTAAACGCTGTGAACAGAAATGAAGTAGTCTCCCTTTCCTTAATCATTTTTTTGTCAAATTAATGCTTGAAATGGTTTGTTTCACGAAATAATACATATTTATTGATGCATGTCATCAGCGATGGTTTCAAGATACCGATTAACTTTCAAGGTGCAATTTTTGATATTGAAGGGCCGTTTTGATTATCGTATACTTTGGCCAAAAATTTCAACATGTTTAAATACAATCAAAATATAACTCGGCGCTTAATGTTGAAGTCATTTTGATACAACATTATCAATTGTACATGTGTTTGAAAAATCATCGAACTACATCACAAACCAAAACAAACTAGTATGTACAAGATAGATAATATATACAACTTTAGCAAAAACATAATTTTGGTCTTTCTTATTAATTTTTTCCCTATATATCTTTAGATAAATACTCATAAATTGCCAAATTCTGTTAAACTTTCGGTTTTTGGTTATCGGCAGGCTTTTATAACGTGGACAACTATTACAAATTACGTAAAGATTGACATACTTTTTGAAATGATCCCTATTAATCCAGGTGATATTGGAACTACCTCTGTGATCTTAAAGTCAAATATATCTTTAATATGAATTCGCATGTACAAACGAATGAGTCACGCAATAGACACACGGTCTTCACAAATAGAGAGGTGTCTATGCTATATACGTCAAGATCAAGAATGTATTGAGCATTCACATGTTATAAACGGTCTGGCTCCTTCCTCCTCTTCTTATTCACATGAAACCACTAATCCTTAGTAAAACATGGTGCAATAAAATTGGTACCGTTTATGTTGTTAATTTTAAAGTTCGCGGATCCATTACTGATTAAGCTTAGCAAACCAATATAGGCTTCTGCGAGTTGTATTTTCCGTTAGAACAATTTATCTACTTAACTTAAACTATTGCTGTCTTAAACGTTGCATAAAATACGTAAGGATTATAATGTATGCATAAGTTGGATCATGGCATGATTAAGAATATGAAAATAGATGAGGTCTTGCTTTTTAAATTTGAACTATTAATCAAAGAACAAAGACAACAATAATTGCTTACATCCACTTAAATGTGAACTTTGGTGGATAGTTGTCTCAATTGCAATCATATCACATCTCATTAGTTTTATATATATTTAGAATGTTGAAAATAAGAAAAGTGAACGATGTGAATTTTAATGCAAAGGGACAACCAACGCATACGCGTACAGAATCACAGTCTCCTAAACTTCTCTAACAGTCTGGTATTGGGAAAGACATCTGTTTGACTGCTTTGTAGACAATCACATCTGATCTGAATGAGAAGATTCATTGAATGCAGTAACCAGCCTTCAGACCGTGTAAAACACATTTATAGCTAGCTATAAATCCAGGTTTAATTCACCATTTTCTACATTAGAAAATGCCTGAACAAGTCCGAAATACAACAGTTGTTATCCAATCGTTTGATGTGTTTGAGCTCTTGATTTTGCCATTTGATTAGGGACTTTCCGTTTTGAACTTTCCTCAGAGTTCGGTACTTTTGTGATTTTACTTTTTTTCTCCTCTTCAGTTGTCCGTTTCGATCATGTGTGCCAACAAAAACTCAATTGAGTATTTGCTAAATAAGGTATCCTCTTAAATGTGGCTGACATGTTTTATCACTCGAAATAAGAAAGCAACTACAAGATACTTCCAGTAGTCGATACAAGAAGGAAAATCTGTATGATTTATTTGCCAGAAATCAGATCCATGGACGATGTGTCATTGGAAAGTATTGAATTATGGAATTTAGTGTAAACAGTTCCCAATCGCTACACTTGGAACCAACACAAATACAATATTAACGTTACTAGAGCTTTCTTTTTCTATTTCTTAAACCGTAATTGATATATAAACTGTTTTTTCTCGTCAAAAACTTACACAACTACCATGTTTTGCATTTAAAGAAAGACAAAGAAAAAAACTTAACTTATTCACTGTGATAAAACGTTAGAGGGTTATCACTCGCCTGAAATAATAATCTCATAATACGCCTCACAGATTATTTCACACCACAATCAGGGGTGTATTTATAAAATACCATCGTTTTTAAATGTTTTTGTCGATACACGATATTTCATTAGTCCATTCTTGTTACTCTTTGATGGGCAGAGTAATTTTATTAGTTATATATAACGTATGGGGTATTTAACATAGCAGCAGTATAATATAGTTGGATCAGATTAGATTGAATGAATGACCTTTTGATCCTGGTCAGTTACAAATATGGCATCTACAGTACATCAATAAAGGCCTTTAGAAAAGTAAAACAATCGAAAAGCAGGATGTGATTCACCCATATTTGGAAATAGTTTACTTGGTACAACTACTCATATATATATCGACCAGAGAAATATCAAGTCATTCTAAAATTAAAATACGCTGGAAATTAGTGACGAAAAGTTCATATACTGATTATAGATGAAGGCTTCTGGGAGTCAGAATCCCTAGAAGGATGTGTTTTGCCAAGATAGCAAATGAATGCTTCTTCATTCAATCCAAAGTAATAAACAAAACGGTGATTTCATACTATGGAACATTTCTATATAATTTAATTTTTGATGTAACACGTCTTCTGATTGGCTGAAAATGTTTTATCTATCAGCCCATAGACATTATTTTGTCATGTGACCGTGACGTCACCAACGTTTTTTTTTTA
This sequence comes from Mytilus edulis, assembly GCF_963676685.1. Lineage (NCBI taxonomy): Eukaryota > Metazoa > Mollusca > Bivalvia > Mytilida > Mytilidae > Mytilus > Mytilus edulis. Next base: position 26,793,078 of record NC_092349.1, on the reverse strand, counting down.
AATTTACTCCTTAAAAATGGAATTTAGAATTAAATTATAAAGAATGACTGTAATATTTTTTCTGTCTATTCGAAATAACCTAAAAAATGTGGTGTACACTTTTAAATAACCCGCTACGCTGGTTATTTAGTGTGCACCACATTTTTTATGTTATTTCTTCATAGACAGAAAAAATATCACAGTCATTCCTTAAATAATTTGGGTTAACTTCCTTTTTTTATCTATTCTTAAATAGTAAATATAACAGTATATCCATAACGATTCGATGTAAACTTTGATCTCGCTGACCTTTTAAATTTTTGAAGTGAGCAACACTTATTACTGTCTATCACATGATCCCTGTTTAGTTTGTGTCATTGAAATCCAGTCAGAAATATGGAAAAGTTTTCATTAAAAGATACTGCTGCATTGTGTGTGCGCAAATATGCATAAGAACATTACAAGTTAGTGTGGATGGCACACTCTAAATCTTTTTTCAACAAATCTTTAGCTGAAACTACTTACCAATCTCATGTCCTTGCCAACTAATGTGTTCGTCCCTACTTTCAGTACTCGTCATTCTCTTGACAAGCTCTTGAACACAACTATTGGATGGTTCAGATTCCAGTAAGACATCCTTGAACAAATGGAATGTAGGGTATGGTCGTTCAGTCAAGATATCCAGTAGAACCTTGTTACGTTCTCGTTGTGTGGTTGGTTTGATAATTTCTTCTCTGTCCTCTATCATTACAATACATCTAGAAATCAAGTTATCTAGAACAATCTTGTCAAGCACTGTGTTATCTAATAACTCATCATAGTAACCAATTAGGTCGTGATGTTCATGATGTTCCTGATCTGAAATTTGCAAATTTGATTTTAACAAGTATTACAGAATGATATCTCCTCCAAGTTTGAACTACTATGTCTGTCTTAATTTGCAGTACTGCATTTCAACAACCGAAACGAACTTAATTTAAGGAAATGTGATTAACAGTTGACATGTACAAATGTAATGTGTTCTATTTATTACAAACTAAATCACTTTTAACTGCCTACCCGACCTAACATGCGAGTGAGAAAGAAAATTGAAGTGTTATTAATTCATCAGTTCTTACGTAAACTGTATGTTATTTGTACGGAACAGTATTTGTACATTAATCCGATTTTATTTCATATACGTTTTGGTTGCATTTTTGTTAAACACTTTTCGTTTTTTTTTTTATCTATATTGATAACATTTTTATCAGCAGTAGTCAGCACTTTTGTGTTGACATGAAATTTAATTGATACATACTTTCTTTGTAAATGTACTGTTTACAAAATGGAGAACTTTTTAAAGCACTAAACGTTTTCTGTGCCAAGTAATAAAATGCCTAAGCCGAATTTGGCACACATCTTTTTGTATTTTTCGGGTTTAAAAAGCTCCTCAAATTTGATTTGGTCTTCGAACTGTTTTGATTCAAGGGCCACTGATGAGTTTTATGTAGACGAAACTCGCAGTCATAAACATAAAAACTCAGAAACTCAGAATTTAACCAATGAAAATACTAGATTTGGCGTTTCTGTGCTCCAAGCACTGAGTAAAGTTTTACGACCGTAGTAAGCCTGAAGTTTCACATTATAAACCTGATATCTTTGATTTGTTTTACAACCAGTGTGTCGAAACAACTGCTGGTGGACGTCGTATTCCGATCACGTATATATTGAAATGAAACTATGATTGATATGCACATTACTTTTTTTATATATAAATTAAGTGTTGATAAGATGATGAATTATTCAAAACGGTTGGGAATGTTCGGTCTTGTAATGCATGGGTAACATCTGAAATGAATATACCTTTGATTGCACTTTGTGTGTATTTTTGTGTGATGTCTTCCTTTGGATGGGTTTTTTTCTTTTCGAATTGCTAAAACAAAAAGTAGTTTAATCAATTATTTTTACTTATTACTATATTGATTTAATCTTGCCGCATCGGATGGATAAACAAATACAGTGTCATTTGAAAGGAACTAACCGTATGTAAACAGAATATGAATATGCGCCCACAGTAACCCTACCCTGCGCAAACTATATTAGTTCCATGTTAAGTTTACTGTGAAATATTGGTCAATTTCGTAATAGGGCATACATACAAAAGAGTTTACCACTGACCATGTGTACATAGTTTCAAATTAATGTTAGCACAAGATTTTGTAAACAGACCTTCAATCTATACCACCTCATATCTATACATCATCTGACCTAATATAATTCGACCATGTGTACACAGTTTCAACTAATGTGAGCACAAGCTATCCTAAACATATCTTCAGTCTATACCGCCTCATATCTATATATCATCTGACCTCAGGATATAAATAGTTTTTGTAATCGACATTATATGTTCAATCTATACAGCCTCATATCTACATGTATATATATTCTGACCTAACGATGTGATTAGTTTTTGTTATCAACATTTCATGTTCAATCTATACCGCCTCATTTCTATATATCATCTGACTTAACGATATAATTAGTTTTTGTAATCAACATTTCATGTTCAATTTATACCGCCTCATATCTATATATCATCTGACCTCAGGATATAATTTGTTTTTGTAATCGACATTATATGTTCAATATATACCGCCTCATATCTATATATCAAGTGACCTCAGGATATAAATTGTTTTTGTAATCGACATTATATGTTCAATCTATACCGCCTTTTATCTATATATCATCTGACCTCAGGATATAATTAGTTTTTGTAATCGACATTATATGTTCAATCTATACCGCCTCATATCTATATATCATTTGACCTCAGGATATAATTAGTTTTTGTAATCGACATTATATGTTCAATCTATACCGCCTCATATCTATATATCATCTGAACTCAGGATATAATTAGTTTTTGTAATCGACATTATATGTTCAATCTATACCGCCTCATATCTATATATCATCTGTCCTCAGGATATAATTAAATTTTGTAATCGACATTATATTTTCAATCTATACCGCCTCATATCTATATCTATATATCATCTGACATCAGGATAGAATTAGTTTTTGTACACACATTTTATGTTCAATCTATGCTGCCTCATATCTATATATCATCTGACCTCAGGATACAACTAGTTTTTGCACATCGACATTATAAGTTCAATCAACAGGATTCAAACTAGGTATCAATTAATACATTAATGACAAAACTACAGACAGTGTTTCGTGCATCTTAAAATAATCAACCAATTAGAATTTTCTAAACAATACTACTCCTTCCGGGTTTTATTGAAAATATTAAAAAGGTATGTAAAGGTGTAATACCACCATTGATTTCCCCCTATTATTAGTCTTTGTTAAATTTGCACTTTTAAAAAAACTGTGCAGAATTTATCGTTGTTTCAAATAAAGAAATACTTGGCATGAGTAAAGTTTTATCCTATCCAGTTTTATAGAAAAAAATTCACATAATGTTTAATTGCATATTACTGGAAGTTAACCCAGCAATTTTTTACCCTTTTTCTTCCTGTGTTCCAGCTTTTGTGACCATGTAAATAAAGGCAACAGTAGGAAACCGCTGTTCGAAATTAAAAAATCGATTGAGAAAAAAACAAATCCGTGTTACAAACTAAAACTGAGGGAAACAAATCAAATATAAGAGGAGAACTACGACACAACAGAAACACAACACTAAAATGTAACACACACAGAGACAAACTATAATATAACAATGGCCATTTTTCTGACTTGGTACAGGACATTTTAAGAATAAAATGTTGGGTTAAACCTGGTTTTGTGGCTAACCAAACCTCCAGCTTTTATGGCAATGTTAAATATAACATTAAAATGGCAACATTACATGACAGGACTACAATAAAAATAAATGGGAGAACATATAGGACAGAGAAACACACAAATACTAGCTATCAAAAGGTACCAGGTTTATAATCTAATGCATCAGACGCGCGTTTCGTCTACACAAGACTAATCAGTGACGCCCAGATAAAAAAAAGTTCAAAAGCCAAAAAAAAAAAGCCTCAAGTTTCCAAAATATTCTATAGAAACACCAAATAAAGAATAATGGTGCTTTGAAACACCCAAGATATATGTCTTTGACACATGTTTTTTTTAACTGCAATGAAATGTAGGATACATTTCCTACAACTGTCAAATGCAAGGGAATATTTTTTTTTCGACCTTTTTTCGTATGCAACCGGATGTGATGTACTATGATTTGGTGGTATTTCACTTAAAACATCTTAAACCTGTACGGTCACACACTATGGCCTATTGCATTTTTCAAGATATACAGTTAGCTTATTCAGATAGAGCACATTGGGGCAATGCAGAGGAATATGACCTGCATGGGCATTGTATAACATCTTCAGATGAAACTTGAAAAAAAAATTCCTAAAACTAAAATGCAGAATAAAATAATACTGATCTACAAATAATTATATTGCGTACAAAAATAAAAGAGCAAATGCTTATGGACGATTCTGGACACCACTACATGAAATATTTTCGTGACTTATTATCATTTATATTCTAAATTATACTGCAGTAAACAGTTGATATATTTAACCTTATGCATATACATGCATGTATACTATAGGTACGATTTAAGTGACTTTGTGCGAAAAGTTAGTACAATGGTGAGCGCGAATAGCCTTTTTCAGTAACTTTATTCTTATATGATAAATATTAGAAAAAAATGGACAGTCTTGTACATATTATTCAATGTTTACCCAAAAAACTATAGTAAGGTGTTGAGTTTCAGGGTACTGTAAATCCTGACTCCTGAAAACAAATAAAAGATTTAAAAAAACGCTTGTATTGCCGATAAACATTTTCTTCGGCAATACATTATCCATTTATATTTCGATGCGATTTAAAATGGAACTCTTGCTATTTTATAAATTAAAAAAAAATAAGCCTTACATAACATGTAAGTTCTTCTTTTTCTTTTGTCTTGATCTCTTGTATGGATTTTTTCAACTGTGGTACCTCGGAATACTTCCCAGTCATTGAAAAGGACACTGTATCAGGCTTCAAGCTTCCATGCGCTGGAGAAGTTGTAGAATCATCAGATTTCTTGATGTAGCTAGGCACACGCTTATCCTTTCCTGACAATATAAATTAAAATGTCAAATTGAAACATAAGCGACGCTATGTTAAAACTATAAATATGCCTTTTTGCAAGCTCTTTGAAGCTAAAATACCAAACAAATTAACAAATTATTAGTCCTTCATGGTCTAATTGAAATTCTGTTGAGCAACTATTCTGATGACTGACCTCGTTTGTATTAAAAACCTTATATCCTTTACAACGGATGCCACATGAAAAATATAAAAATATGTCTACAAGTAATAATGTACAATGCTTTTCTTCAAGAAGTCCATACAAAAAGGTACCATACGCTATAGATGTATTGTTTTGGCATACACTTCGGCATATTTTTTTTTTAAATTCAACCCAAGAGTGAAGCATATTACACCGAAGAACAAGTAATCAGTATCGTGGAGTTCTCATTTACAACATATTTGAAAGTAGAATTGCCAACCGATTGTCAGCATTCGTCTGGAAACAACTGTGCACCTATCCTTGTCGATTGTTTTCTTATTTTCATATGAGTCAGAGTTGCTACATACACTTTTTCAGAGAAGCTCGATCTTTGAATTTACATACACACGATACAGTTATATTCCTGATTTTCGTTCCATTAACAAATCTTAATTTTCTGATTACTGTACATTTTTTTAACTGCGCATTATACTATATGAAAATAACCCATTAAACTTTACAGCATAAAATCAATTCACGTATTGGGCCCTATAAATATATCCAAATAAAAATAGAGATGAAAAAAACACAGATACAGCTACGTATGTCTCAATAATACATATATATTTCGAGTTTTACTGCAACGATCATCTCAGCACCAGAATCTATGACAATCGAGACGATTTCAATTTTGAAATTATAGACTTTCCTCTACTAAGGAGCAATTTCAAATTTTCTCCCGCGTTTTAAGAAAAAACAAATCTTCTCATTAGATATTCAAAAGTTGTAGCTGCTACTCATATTTGTAAAACGTCACCTGTATCTGAACAAAAAAAAATAATGAGCTAGGGCTTTGTCAATTTACTTCTCATCTTTTTTCTCAAAAAGGTTATCGGAAAGTACAAAAAATGTATTTAAATATTCAATGTGAATTTAACAAATAATACTTTAATGGTCTTGCAGGTGCTGACGTTTTAGAATGTTATGCCATTGTCATACAAGTGAGAGGTTTATCTAGCTATAATACTAGAGGTTTAATCCACTATTTTCTTCACGGATATCCCTAACTAAATTATAGATGAAAAATAAACAGTGTGAAGGACACCAGACGAAAAAGGTAAGATATATATAGTTCTTCCCGGCTTAACATTATCAGGTGTCCCAATTATATAAAAAAGGAGATGTGGTATGATTGCTAATGAGACAACTATCCACAAAAAACCAAAATGACACAGACATTAACAGCTATAGGTCACCGTACGGCCTTCACCAATGAGCAAAGCCCATACCGCATAGTCAGCTATAATAGGTCCCGATAAGACAATGTAAAACAATTCAAACGAGTAAACTAACGGCCTTATTTATGTAAAAAATTTTACGAAAAACAAATATGTAACACATAAACAAACGACAACCACTGAATTACCGGCTCCTGATGGTTATGTTTTTTCATATGTCTTCTACTATGAATTTGATGAAATTCAGAATATTACACCAATCACCACTTTACAAAAACTTGGTATTTCACCTTTAACGTTAGAATACTTTAATCATATTATCCAGTTTAAATTTCATTATTACATGTACCACCAACTGAGAAAACGATTGATTCAAAGATGTAAACCACGCTTATGGGAGTGGAAACAACAATAACAGTATCATCAATAACATCAATAAAGATTATGATAACAGAACATAAATGAGGAATGTGTCCATAGGGACACAGATTATGCCCCCGCTAGGATATAACGTTATAAAGTGCCATAACACAAGAACTAAAAACGAGAAGCTGGCAAAATTGGAACTTAAACTGAGTTTTGTAGGAATAAGCTTTGTATATACATTTCACTAAATTTAGTTGAGACAAACTTAAGTTAGAAGAAACGAAAAAAACAGCAATTTTTCCATTTGTAAAGTGGCATAACCCAAGAATGGTAATCAAAGTGCTTGTAAGCATTGAATGGTAAAGATTGCTTTAATTTATCAGTGGGAAGTAAAATTGAATATTGCATTGTATAAAACGTTGGTTGTAGTTGTTTCAACTGACATTCTGGAAAAAGAAAGATAATTACAATTTCCAAAGAAGATTTTAAAAATGACACATTTATATTTTTAAAACTGCATTTGTTTCCTTTTGTAAAAGGGCATTAATCTTGATCTGTAAAAGTGACGCCACCAAAATTCAAAGATGTCTAAGATGATCTGTGCTTTGTGGTGATAATCGTTGTGAGCCAGAATAAGTTTTGCAGTATAGATGCACCATTCTAGCGGGCATTGTTGTCTGTACCAACATCATGTGTGAGGATGCCGAGACTTGGTTGTATAACTTACAGTGGCAGTCGAAGTTGTGAATTGATCATTTTTTCAAAACATCTGTACATAATATATCTTACCAACGGCAGTTTTTTCTATCTTTTCACTCCTCTTCTTTCGCTTCCATTTCCATGGTTTAAATATTTTACCAAAGCTAGAAAATTTACTTCTGTTTTCTGGTTGTGGTGTAGTTTGACCTAAGGATGCTGTTTCAACTTCATCATGATTTTGTTCTTCTGTAAAACAGACTTGGGGTAATTGTAATTGTAATCGTTAATCAGCTGTAATTGATTACAATTTTTCAAGTAATCAGTGTAATCATTAATCATCCAAAAGTCTGATTACATGTAATTTAATTTAATCAACTACATTTCAAAATACCCTGCAATCATGATTACTTTTTGATTACATTCTGATTACAATGAAAAAAATCTAAAATTGTGTGTTTGGTCATTAAATGAACCTCTTTGTTATTCATATTTGATAGATGTTTAACATACTAAAATGGTTTGGTTACTTTAAGCATGTCTACTTCAGTAAAAATAAACTGTTACAGTAATGAAAAGTCATCATTAGCCTAAGCAGAGACATGTAATACAATTATATACCTTTTATCTTGGTAAAAGATATTGTACATACATGTATAATCATCGTTTTATAATGATCTTCATATTAAAATTTGATAATAACTGTTATATATTCAAGTAATACTTTTCTTTAACCCTGAATTATAATCTTTTGTTATTTTTTGTGATTTTTGTCAACTTTGAATTGACAGGTAGGAGACTAAGTAAGGTTTGTTTTTATTGCAATTACCAATTGAGTATAGCTGTAGGGAAATATATGTTGTGTACAAGTTATCATTTTGTACAAATTATAATTTGTACAAAAATATTGTACAAATTATAATTTGTATTTTGACTTTGTACAAATTATAATTTGTACAAAACGTGCCTGTACAAATTACAATTTGTACAACATTTGACCAAAATTCACTTATAACTTGTACAACAGTTTTAAGTATGAATTTTGGTGAAAAATGCATTGATTCACACGATAGAATTGTAATTAACTGACCACACACTAAACTTAATTAACAAAATACACGGTTTTTTCACAACTACAAAAGGCAGATTGATCTTCGAAATTTTTGAGAGAAAAAAAGTAAACAAATAGAATTTTTATACAAATTTTTAATACAAAAACTACTTTTTCTTAAAAAAAAAGAGATCATTCAATAGTACTGCTTGATTAGTTCTTATCGTTATTTTGAGGATTTTTGTTTTATTTAGAAAGTTTGCAAAAACGATTATAGGTGTAAAATTTGATATTTTGTATCGTGCAAGATCGTGTATAGCATTTTGATGATCGTGAAAAGGACCTCAAAAGATATGTTGCCACTTATTTGTTATTTCAAAAAGTCCATGAAAACAATCAAATCTTTCTTTAAACAAGTTATAGTTTATATTTGTAATTGGTACATCAAAAGATTGGATTTATATGACTTATTCAGCTTCACTTTTGTTTGTGAAAAGATTGATGGTTCAATGCCATTGGGTCTGATGATTTTATAATACTACACCAACTATAAAATAAAAGTCTGTCTGTCTGTTCTGCATACGTTTAATGTTGTTTTTTCAAGCTTAGATTGTCTCAACTGATTTCCGTTAAGTTTGATATTTATAAAACAAAGATCCTTGATGAAAAAAAACATTGATAAAAAAACGGCAGAAAAACAACTGACATATTCCTGACTTTAGCATAGTCATATTCCTTAACCAAATGGGGTGTTTTATCTCGCTTTCTTTCTTGGATATTTATTTGTCTAAAAGTCCAACTGAAGCAGTGAAATACTCATGTTTATTCACAGCAACGGTTCTTGAGCTTCAACGTTCGCTATGTGAAGCAGTTAAAATGCCAGTAAAACAGGTCGTCATCGATTTGAGAGTCAAAAGATGGTTTGTAATACCTGATTCCATAAATCACTAGATCAACTGCTCAAACGAATGATAAAGAACTAATGTTTGATTTTGTAACTTAGGTGTACTGTGTGGTCATATAATAGCATTTCAATAATGTGTATCGATGCTTTTTTCACCAAAATCCATATGATAAATAATTGTACAAGTTATAAGTGAATTTTTGTCCATTTTTGTACAAATTGTAATTTGTACAAGCACTTTTTGTACAAATTACAATTTGTACAAAGTCAAAATACAAATTATAATTTGTACAATATTTTTGTACAAATTATAATTTGTACAAAATGATAACTTGTACACAACATATATATGATAAAAGATAAATCAGACATGAAAATTTATCTAATTAGCACAAACTAAATTAAAAGTTGGACAAACATGTTGTTTGAATTTTTTTTTATATTTGAACTGGACATGTAAAATGCAATGATTTTAAGTACTTACATATTGCTTACACTTTGATTAAACATTTCTATTAAAATTTAACATAGTTTGAACTAGTAACTTTATTTCATCCACATTTTAACTTCCATAAACTGCAACTTGGAATACATATAAATTATGAAAGAGGTCAGAAGACAAACAAAAAACTCTGGATTATGATATATCTTTATTAAATTTAATTCAAAATAATTCAGAGATCATTGGTGATAAAGTGTAATATATATATATGTAGTGAAATTTGCCATTTTGGTGTTTATTTAAATAGATGAAGTTTAATTTGAAGTTATCGGCGGCGTCCACAAATATTCACTCTGTGGTTAAAGTTTTTGAAATTTTAATAACTTTCTTAAACTATCCTTGAATTGTACGAAACTTTGACATAAGCTTGTTTATGATCAGGAGATAGTATCCAGAAGTAAATTTTGAAAAAAATAAAATTTAATTTTTTCCGTATTTTACTTATAAATGGACTTAGTTTTTTTCTGCCAGGAAACATAACATTCACTCTGTGGTTAAAGTTTTTAAAATTTTAATAACTTTCTTAAACTATCCTGGAAATGTACAAAACTTGGCCAGAAGCTTGTTTGTGATCAGGAGAAAGTATCCAGAAGTAAATTTTGTAAAAATGAAATTCCATTTTTTCCGTATTTTACTTATAAATTGACTTAGTTTTTCTGTCAGGAAACATTACATTCACTCTGTGGTTAAAGTTTTTAAAATTTTAATAACTTTCATAAACTATCCTGGAATTGTAAGAAACTTGGCCAGAAGCTTGTTTATGATCAGAAGATAGTATCCAGATGTAAATTTTGTAAAAATAAAATTCCATTTTTCCCGTATTTTACTTATAAATGGACTTATTTTTTTTTCTGCCAGGAAACATAACATACAGTCTGCAGTTAAAGTATTTAAAACATTTTTAAGATTCTTAAACTAGCCTGGATTTTTACCAAACATGGACAGAAGCTTCTGACAATCAATCGAGAGAAATAATTTTATTGATTTTTTTCATCATTTTTGATGAGTGTTTGATTAACAGCAAAAGTAGGCGAGACACTGGGTTCCGCGGAACCCTTACACATTTTTAGATATTCTAACGGTGCAATATGCGTTTTGCTGTGCAATATGCTTTTTGCTATCCACCGTTTTCTCTCTACATTCGAGAATAAAGTTTAGTATGTGACTATTCCTGAACGAATCAAATTAGTTAAAATATACGAATTAAAATACAATCTGATATTGGGATATTTATTGAACGTTAAAGATAATCTTCTTAATTGATTTTAATACACAAAAGCGTATTTGCTTTGTACTGCCCGTTATCCCGGATAAAAACATCCTATAGCCAAATTCCGACAAGGTTAAATCAATGAAAGTTCGGAACAATTATAAACAAAAATAATCGAAAACAATTTACATGGGTATAAAACGAGTCACTTTTATTATTCAGAGTGTCATCTTTATGTTACTGTTCAAAGTTTTAAATTAAAATGAGTTTTAGTTTTAGGTTTTAGGAATATACTTTTAGAAACAGTTTGTCCAAGTTGAAACTTTGGTTTTTAATTCAAACACTGATATATCACCTGAGAGTGTAATTGATAGCAATAGCATCTTTTCTGCGAAGCCAGTTGTAAGACATACTAATATATATTTGACAAATCAATGTATTGGCAGTAGAGATATTGTTTTATTTGTGTAAGTTTGTTTTCCACAAATGTTTAAAATGTGATTGCTCTCAATTCCAGTCCAAGTATGCGTTCTTAATCATAACTTATAAAACATTGGAAATAAACAGAAGAATAATTACGATAATGTATGAACACATCGGTATAAAAAGGGAAAACAAACAGAATATTGTTTTTTTTTAGCTCCAAAATTTTCATTCACCAATTAAGCACCTCAGTTTTTATTTAAGAAAAATAACTTATGCATAGAATTGCAACTATCTTAACTTAACTTAACTGATGGTTTACCTGGATCGTTCGCCCATTGAAGAAGCGTGCTTTTGAACTGTCGAACGTGTGTCGATGTTCTTGCCATTCCGACCTTCTCCATGACGTCTTTAAATTTCTCATCGTCTACTTTCGATAATTGTAGTACATCGTACTCACCTACAAAAAAGTTGTATAAACGTTTTTCGATAAATACATTTATTTCTTTTCAGTTTTTGAATGATGACAATTTTTTTCTAACAATTTAAACGATACTACATGTACTGTGACAGATGCTTAACTTTATATTTATCATTTCGACATTGAAAACACTTTTTGAAAAACTAAAACAAAATGCAAACTAAAAAAGAAATAAAATAACAGAAAATGATTTTGATTATTTTAATTGCATTTATCTTCCTATCAAATGTTCACAAAGCGTTGTTTACCTTTGTGCTTTCTTCTTTATTAAACATTGTGTTTCTTTAAAAAAAATACACAGAACGAAAGAAATGATGAATTTCTTCTTACTGTAGCAACTTCCAAAAAGAACATATATATCTCATTGACAAAGAGAGGCAAAAGATACAGACTTATAATTAGAAAATAAACTTACAACGGCACGGCTAGAAAAGAAAAAAAGACCAAAAGACAAAATGACAGTACATAAAACATAACATGGAAAATTAGAGACTGCGCAACAGGAACCCCACACATAAATGGTGGTGATCACACGGCTCCAGAAAGTAAGAAAATCATGCTCCAGAAGTGGCACCGTCGTGTCACTCATGTTATTACTAATCCCGGTAATGGGTCTAATTCAGGATATAAAGCTAGTATTTTGAATACTTTCTTCAAGTTAAAGTGTAACACCACTAATTGGGGCCCGGCCAGAAAGCACATACAAGAAAGTAATACATATTTAACACAAAATAGTTTCTACGCATGAGTGTAATTTTAAAATATGTAGAATATTTAGGTATCAAATGAAAGCTGAAAGACTGGTAATCTGTGACATTGTAGAACACTTTTTGACTTATTACTTGAATATTGAAAGAAATGCACCAAATTCTAAAAAAGGTACATTTTGTCCGTTTGTCAGATCTGAAGTACCTGTTTTGGTACATCCGAAGTTCCGGGAACCATTTCTTTATTATATGCCTTTAAAAATATGTTGAATTTTTTCAGTACACGATACCATAAAGTGTCTCTCTAACATGAAATGATTGTCACTTTATTTGAACTTAAAACAAAAGAGGTGAATCTGCTTGAAAATGAGAAAATTTAATATAGAAAGCAATGGTATCATGAATTAGGGATGAACTCCCTTAAAATCGACTTCAAATCCCTATATTGCATGAACAGTATTAAGATAGCATACTCATCGAATTTGGCGAGATAACTGATAAACGGAATGCACAATAACGCAACCAATTGTAAAACTAAAACAGTTTGTGAGTGTTCATAACTCCTTTTGTCGCAATTAGTAAAATAAGGGAAGAATAAAAATACGTATCAGTAATAGTATTCAGTGTAGATTATGTTATTTTCATTTGTGAAAACGTGTTGTGTTTATTATATGATTTACATTATACGAATGTATGATTGTTGTTTATTGTAGAACAGTCGGTGGTATACATAGAATACTGTTACAAACACGTTAACTTAACATAGAAATACGAATGTTTATGAGTTTGATAATATGAAGGTAATGTAAGTTACGTTGTCTGGCGTATATACAAATTTTAGTCCTGGTATCTATTATGAGTTTATTTACAACCACTGGGTCGATGCCACTGCTGGTGGAGATTTATTTCCCCGAGGGTATCACAAGCCCAGTAGTCAGCACTTTTTTATGCTGACATGAATTGTCATTGATATTGTTATATCTATAAATTAACTGTTTACAAAATTTTGATTTTTTTGAAATAATAAGGCTTTTCTACCTCAGGTATAGATTACCTTAGCTGTATTCGGCAACACTTTTGGGAATTTTGGATCTCAATGCTCTTCAACTTTGTACTTTATTTGGCTTTTTTAAAACTTTTTTGGATTCGAGTGTCACTGATGAGTCTTTTGTAGACGAAACGCTCGTCTGGCGTATATACAAAATTTAGTCCTGGTATCTATGATAATGATATTTACTAATCCGCTAACATTACAAATGAATGCAAAGTTTATTTACATAACCATGTTTTAGAGACTTTTTCAATTCAGGTCACGATGCTCGGCCTTGTGTACAATTGGTTATATTTATAAATTTACTGTTTACAAAAATTTGAATTTTTTTAAAAACTAAGGCTTTTCTACCTCAGGCATAGATTACCTTAGCTGTATGTGGCAACACTTTTAGGAATTTGGTCCTCAAAACTCTTCAACTTCGCTTTTTTGGATTCGAGCGTCACTGATGAGTCTTTTGTAGACGAAACGTGCGTCTGACGTATATATAAATTTTAGTCCTGGTATCTATGATAAGTTTATTTACTAATCCGCTAACATTACAAATGAATGCCACAATATTATCTCATCGGATGTCATTAATGGTATAATGTCCTGGCCACAAATGGACCAGCAATTCCCAACACGCTAAGGTCACGGTTTTCCTCCACCATGTGTTGTGTGTTTATGTTGCTTTATTTTTAATTACCTTTTGTTGTGTCTTGTTTGGTAGTCCAAACACAGAATTATTTCCAATTTGTTTGGTAAAATATTACATTGACTAGAACATTAGGTTTTTGAATATTCACTCCTTGAAAAGAAGTTGTAATGAGTTTATTTACAACCACTGGGTCGATGCCACTGCTGGTGGAGATTTATTTCCCCGAGGGTATCACAAGCACAGTAGTCAGCACTTTTTGTGCTGACATGAATGATCATTGATATTGTTATATTTATAAATTAACTGTTCACAAAATTTTGAATTTTTTGACATAATAAGGCTTTCTTACCTCAGGCATAGATTACCTTAGCTGTATTTAGCAACACTTTTAGGAATTTTGGATCTAAATGCTCTTCAACTTTGTACTTTATTTGGCTTTTTTAACTTTTTGGATTCGAGCGTCACTGATGAGTCTTTTGTTGACGAATCGCGCGTCTGGCGTATATACAAAATTTAGTCCTTGTATCTCATGTATCTGTGATGAGTTTATTTACAACCACTGGGTCGTTGCCACTGCTGGTGGAGATTTATTTCCCCGAGGGTATCACAAGCCCAGTAGTCTGCACTTTTTGTGCTGACATGAATTATCATTGATATTGTTATATTTATAAATTAACTGTTTATAAAATTTTGAATTTTTTTGAAATAATAAGGCTTTTCTACCTCAGGTATAGATTACCTTAGCTGTATTCGGCAACACTTTTGGGAATTTTGGATCTCAATGCTCTTCAACTTTGTACTTTATTTGGCTTTTTTAAAACTTTTTTGGATTCGAGTGTCACTGATGAGTCTTTTGTAGACGAAACGCTCGTCTGGCGTATATACAAAATTTAGTCCTGGTAACTATGATGAGTTTATTTACATAACCATGTTTTAGAGACTTTTTTCAATTCAGGTCACGATGTTCGGCCTTGTGTACAATTGAACGTCATACAGGGGTATAACATTCAAAATAAGGTGAATAAAGTTATTGGCCGCTACATGTGCTAGTGTATACCAGACGCCCTTGCATCTCGATGACCATGATTGTATCAAAGCGTTTCAGAATTAGTATTATGTGTTCTTAAAAACAAAATTTTGTGCATTCAATTTACTCACCATGTTTGATAAAGCTCTCATGATATTGAAGAAGACTTGCTCTTTTTAGAACACAATGCAGCTGCCATTCTAACAATTTCTGTGGTTCGTTTGAAGCCATTACCTGAAAAACGCAGTAACTAACATATGCAAACAAATAATATTCAAGTATTGTGTTTTTATACAAGAAAATATAAGAATTGCAGTTAACTTCATTTGAATTGCATGTCCATGATTGCTACCCAGAAGATAAATACTATTTTTTCTCTTGCATTGTCCAAAATATCTCGGCGGCCTTATATGACACGATTAGAGGAGGAGTGTTTGGGTAACTGCTGTCTCCTAGAATAAAGTATCAAGCAACATTATATGTTGGTATCACACCTATTTACATGATTTATGTATTAGTTTTAAATAGTTTTTTTTCGGAATCAGTTCCAGACATAAAAGGTGCACTTGACATGTCGTAAAGTTATAGAGTTTTGTGTATTTTAATTGACAGCATCAGTGCTGAAACACCTACAAAAAGATACATTGCCTCTCCCATTCCAAGAAATCTGATATGATAGTCCTCGCAGTCAATATAATATGCCTACAACTTGAAAATGGTTTAAAAGATCCCTGAATGTATATTTCATGTAAACACATTTCTAACAGAAACGCACAGCTGAGAGTCCAAAAGTATTAAATAAATGACTGCTCCCTCTTTTCTCGTTACGGCAAGTAACGTCAAGAAACGCTTACGGCGGTTTTCGTTTGTTCTAAAGATGTTGGGAAACCTCTTTTAAGTAAGTAAATCGATAGTTTAGTTCAGTGTGTAATACAAGGTTAGGGAAATCGAAAATGAATAATATAGACATAAAAAAGTCTGACATTACTCTAAAATTGAAAAAGAACAACACTGAAGATTTTATTATGGATGCATAGAAGACTCGACATTTAATTCACATCGCTGCTTAGTTCTACTTTATCACAATACTTCTGTAGACAGGAGAAATAATTGAGTACAAGACTTAAAACAAAGTATTAACCTTAACATTTCGACGACTCCGCTATGTATCACTTTGTATAAGAACTTCTGTGAAGATCAGTATAAAACAGAAACACAAAAGATAGGGAGTATCCATCCATGACACAAAATCAGTACATGCACAGCAATAAAAGCACAAACAAACGGCAAATAACAGTGTTTTTATTGCTGTTCTTCATTTCACAATCAAAAAGAGGCCTTTAACACAAAGCAAAAAAAAAAACAAGTTGAAGACGACCCAAGAACCGGCTTGAGCGGAAGACTTGTTTATCCTTATGCCAGAGAGACGGATAATGATTTTCATAAATTTCCTCTTTAACGAATGATGTCATGCAATTTCAGGATTGATAATATTTCGGTTAAAGGGTTTATATACCGGTAATCTTTACTGGCAAAGATTTTCAGATTTTCAAGAAAAAAGGATACGATTTAAAAAAAATGTATATGGCAATGAATGATGATTAAGTCATTTCATAGTGTTTTATATTTACCTGTATTGTTAGATACTTATATAACCTTTTTTCAACTTAATAACTGCCACATTTGTGTTTTTTAAATAATAATAGCTTTCATTTAGATTTTTTGAACTTTAAAATTGAAGAAACAAAATTAAAGATCGAGCATGCAGTATGCCGTCATTTTGTCTAATAGGAATTGCACATTCTGTTCAAAACAAGAATGGTCTGCAAAAGTTCACTTATTCATATGTTCCAGGAATCTTACAAAAATATTTTACACAGCAATAGTAAAATATGGAATGCCACATATTTTGTTTCAAACACACATTTACTTTGTGAGTGATAAAATACAAATACATTTTTAAGGCAATGTTATAAAATATAAAATAATAATTCATCTAAGGAAATATCAACGTAATTTACAGAGAGTCAGGAATACGACAGTTGATGTCCGTTTGTTTGATGTGTTTTATCATTTGATTTTGCCATTTGACTAGGGACTTTTGGTTTTCAATTTTCCTCGGAATCCAGTATTTTTGTGATTTTACTTTTTACAGAACTCACCTGTTGATCTTGTATAAAGTATCATTAACCAAATGTATTAATGCATGCATCCCACTTAAGCAATCATACTATGCATTGTGTCTGTCGAAGGACATTCATGAAGCTAACACTACAGCCGAAAAGTTTATATGTGCCCAATCGTATGAGCACACGTAACATTGAATAAGCTAAAAACATGTATTGTAATAATCGTCTCCTTGCATTTAACGTTATACAATCTCACTGGAAGATATAAATAAAAGAGTTGTCTATTGTCATAACATCCACAATGTTTATAAGCTTTCTGTCTATAATAATTTTAAAATAAAGACATTTACTATATTATTTCACATCATTCGGTAATTTTGAAATATCCTTGCTTTACAAAAAACAAATTGTTTTGTTGTTCCCCTCCCCTATAACTTCCAGCAAGTGCATAGTATAAGCAAGTATAACACACAGACATAATGATAAAGAAAATTTGTCCGTAAAGAATCGTAACAATGTGAATAGTAAAGGTCTCATGTCATCAATTCCTATGTAGTAAAGTTGTAGTGTCTTAATTTGAAAACCTTCCACAGAAAAGCTCATCCGAGTGTATAAGTAGTTTTAGTTGCATTACAAGTACTCATCGGAAAACCGAAAAGCGACATTTGTATACACACATAAAAATGTCTTACTGTAATCTACATGATTTCAATTTAAGATTTTAATACGGATCATAGGATATTTAAACTAGTTTTAAATCACATCACTGGTAGTTCTGTATTTACGTACGCAATATTTTACTGTAGAAAGAATTGTGGACAGAAAGTAAGAAAAACGTTTACTCTTTATAAGAATTTCAGTGAAGATTATGTTTCAAGTTATTAATACAAATGGAAATAAGGATATGAGATTTTCTAATGTCTCGTCTTCAACTAGGAATAGAATGCTTCTTTGTAAATTCACTTGGGGCGTCAAAGCGTTGTCCGAAGTCCATTATAAGTGCTAGGTTAAGCTAGGTATACAAATCAGGTTTCATCCATTTTCTATTTAATTAAATGTATACAGTTATTATTAACCAAATGTATTTATTCATCCCACCTAAGCAATCATTCTATAAAACTGTCGAAGTACTTCCATGAAATTCACTCGTTAGACGGCGGTTTATTTGTGCTGAATCTTATATACACACGTAAGATTACATAAGCCAATTACATGTATTGTAATTATTGATCTGTTGCATTTAAAGTGATACGTTATCTCGGGTTAATATGTAAATAAGAAGCATGTTTAAAGGTTGTCTATTTGTTTTACTAATTATGTTTATAAGTTGTCAAGCTATAACCATTTGCCAAAAAAAACAACAGCATTCCACATTTCCATGTTCAATTGTATTAATAGTTTGATGTAAAAGATATCAACATTTTCACTTGAATGAACTATCCTCACATAATTTTCAGAGGTGTATGTTGTCACTGTATAGTGTTAAATACTGACAGTATTAAAAATTTCTACATGTTTGAGTTATAAAAAAGGTTTATGGGAGTGATTATTTTCTTTCATCAATTTTTCATTGATTTGATCAGCTCTTCAACATCTTTTATATAACTTGGATATTAAAATATTTTGACCTAGGAAATTTTTGAGGATAAATTACTTGTCAAAAAGTCCACCAAAATGAAGTTCAATAGGTACGTCAATGTGCTTTATGATATTAATTGATACCACTTCGACGATACTTCTGCTGGTAAATTTGTATTTACCGAAGGTATCACTGTCATAAGAATACGAATATTGTTTGATTTAAATTTTCCAATAAAACACTTTTGGAAATAATTTCAAATCATGGAATCATCTCCTCATGCAAAGCTTTGATATCTTGTTAGTAAACCTTTTCTATAATAATGGTCTTGTTTATTAGGTAAGCTCTTCGATGTGTGTATTATAATTTGAATTTTCAAATATTTTGTTCACGAGCATCTCTTGAAGTACATTAATTGTCCAAACGCGCGAGTGGTGTAGTAAAATTGGTACCGCTAATTACATTTGAACAGTTTTCGACCACATGCATGTTAATAAAGGCAATAAGGTCCGTAAAGCGTGAAACTGCACCAGCGTATTCGATAAATTGAAATATTTAAAGGCCATACGACGTGGCACAGGATATTTCCCTGTTAGGAAATTTTAAGCTGATCACTGGAAAATTTGAATGAGGATGTATGTCATTTCGTATGCTTTGAAGTTGTTTATCTGTGTTCATATTGAGGACAAGATAAAGAGAGAGGGGGTACACAAAAAGTACACATCGCAATACCAACTACATTTTATTAAAGCAATTCACCAAACTCAACAAATATATTGTCGATAAAAGAAACAGGATTTTATTAATATAAAAGAGGGACGAAAGATACCAAAGGGACAGTCAAACTCATAAATTTAAAACAAACTGACAACGCCATGGCTAAAAATGAAAAAAAGACAAACAGAAAAACAAAAGTACATTTGACACAACATAAAAAACTAAAGAATAAACAACACGAACCCCACCAAAAACTAGGGGTGATCTCAGGTGCTCCGGAAGGGTAAGCAGATCCTTCTCCACATGTGGCACCCGTCGTGTTGCTTATGTGATTACAAATCCGGTAAATAGTCTAATTCGGTAGGTCACATTCATGAAAGGGAAGGGGATTGTAGTTACGACGTAAGGAATATATCCGATATCATTTGTGAATGATATCTATAATAGTGTATAATATGCGGTTTATTTGCTATTAGAATCAGCGGTGTTTCACAACAAACTTAAATTTTTCATGACATTAAAAGAAGTAATTTGATGAGGAGGAGGAGGAGGATGCTGATGATGATGAGGATGAAGATGATGATGATGATTGGATTTTTAACGACTTTGACTGGCTATACAGCCCTTGTACGGTCGGTTATTTGTATCAACGATTCCCATTTTTGTATAAAGACTGAATAAATTATCTGTTCAATAAAACGAGGTAGTCGATCTTATAGGTCAGCTAGAGACCTAAGACCATTATTATAGAAAAGGTTTACCAACAAGATATCAAAGCTTTGCATGAGGAGATGAATTCCATGATTTGAAATTATCTCCAAAAGATTTCAATACAGAATCTGTAGGAATTTTAAAATGTTTTTCAAAATATATTTTATTTACATCGTTGGTAGAATATACCTCATCTCAGTATTTCTATACGCCATATCTTACTGTAGAAAGAATTGTAGGCAGAAAGTAAGAAAGACGTGTAGTCAAGCATTTTGAACCTCGTGTTTTATATCGTTTTTATAAGAATTTAATTTAGATTTGTAAGTTGTAACTACCAAATGTAAGACGGATAAAAGAATTTGAAATCTTATCCTCTTCAATAAATAATTATGTCAAGCAATATATTGGATACCTAATATTTCGGTACAGAGTTATATATACAGGTAATGTTTATTGGTAAAAGTTTTCAGATTTCCATGAAAATAGGGTGCGAATTTAGGCTATTTTTTGCTTGATTAAATCAAATATGTAATAAAAAATAATTATACCTTCATGTGTTTACTTTTTCAGTTAAATGAGATCGAAATTTGGTATATTTGCTCAAAATTCGGATTTGCGGCCGTATTTTCCCTTTCGAAAGAAAGAAATAACTGTTTTGTTTTAAACGATATACAAAAATTGTCTTTTGTTAGATAATTTGTAATTTCTGTATTGTATAAGTATTTTAAACATTTATACATTTTGTATTCAGAAATAACTCATATTTGTCAAATGGTCAGAAATTGAGAAAAAAAAACGTCATTTTTTGCTGTATATTTATCAAATTAAAAAAAAAAACACTATTTACAGTTTTGTGAAATTTGGTCCCCTTAAGGGGGTAGACCTTGGTTCAGGGAGATAACACTTTAAATCAGTTAAGCGTTTGTAAAAGTCAATTTCATCCATGTATTTTAAGCATTTACCTGAAACAGATTGAAAATAATCTATGTAACCTAGAAGCTTAGAATATATTCTTAAAAAATGGTTGACATAAACGTACTGATGAATTTAAGAGTTATTTCCCTTAACCTAGGTCTACCTTCTTAATCTGCCTGCAAAATGAAACAACATGTCGTTTTAAACAAAAGGGGTCCATGTACTCGTTTTCAAATTAAATCAGTTTGAATGATAAAAATCAGTCAAAAAATGCATCTTTTTCCGATAAGTCACAGTTTGACGTCGCGAAAATAACATGTTACGTTAACAACGTCATTACCTCCCCTGTAAATGTATCGTATGTTCTTAAGTCTTCCCAAGGACTTTCATGAACTTTAAAGTACAGCCGAAAAGTTTATTTGTGCTATATCTTATGTGCACACGTAATATAAAAGCCTTAAGATTAAAAGCCAAAATCATGTAATGTAATTATCGCTATGTTGCATTTAAAGTAATACAATATCGGTAAGATATGTTATAAAACGATTTTAAAGTTCGTCTATTGTTATAACACCAATTATGTTTTCAAGTTATCTATCCTGTTGTATTTGGGAAAAAACAGTACCTATATAACTTTACTTATTTCGGTTATTTCAAATCTTTTTGTTGGCAACAACAAACTATGTTGTTGTTTACAGCAAACCCCGAGCAATTGCATGAATATAATCTACAAAGATACCCCTCCCCTTTTTTTATCAATTTCGTTTTGAGAACTGATTATCGTGTTTAAAATGAAACATGATCATAATATGGAAAATATGTACTTACAAATACAAAAATAAAACTCAGGCGAATAAAAATTCCATAAAAAACTGAGGAATTCGCATGAAATCCAAAAGGAATGCGACGTAGTATGTCGAGAAGGTAAAAAGTAAAATCACAAAAATGCTAAAAATTCATACGGAAAGTCCTTAATCAAATGGCACAATCAAATGTTCAAACACCCCAAACGAATGAAAAAACTGCTTTCATATCCCTTACTTCGTACAGACAGTAGAAAATGGTGGATTAAACATGGTTTTATAGCTAGCGTCACTGGTATGACAGTGGCATAAAATTCCATTATATTGACAAAAACGTGTGAAAAAAAAATCAGACATAAAAAGTCAAAATGTCAAAATTAGGGGAAACAGCTGTCTACATTGTGTTATTATCTTAATCACTGTAAAAACAAGTAGCTAAGCGTCTACTGCTATGCATGCACCACATGATTCTCGAATCTCTGCCAGAATATCACTTCTAGTTTGTTTGTATATTTGGAATAGGACACACTCGGTACCTTCCTTGTGAATTCTTTTACCGCAATGGTAACTTCAGCTCCATTCATTTCAATTATAGCTTGCAATGCGGTTTTCTTGTGATTAATAACGAAACAGCACGGTTATATTTAGTTTGTATCTTCTACTTCATTTGAGTTCTGATTGGGAGTTTTCATATTATCATGTAAACCATATTTCCAATGTTTTTATTAAACACTGATTACTGATACTCTGTTATCGAATGATGATTTTGAATTTCAAATATATCACAATGCACGTATTGCATGTCCGGCTGTGAGGGTAGTTTTTCTTTGCATACTTTGCTATTTTAGTTTTTTTCCATGTGTGTTTGCACATCTTCAAAAGAAGCAATGACATTTAATTTGAAACTTAATTTATATATGGCATTATGATTTAATTGCCAAATGTCTTTTTAAACATTCCTTTCTAACTCTTCATGCATGACTAGGTTATTGCTAAATGTCAACTATAACAATGAATTGTTTAATATGATAGTTGTCTCAATAATGTTGAAACCATATAAAAAAGTAAGATTAAAAAAATACTGAACTCCGAGGAAAATTCAATATGGATAGTCCCTAATCAAATGTCAAAACCAAAAAATAAAACATATCAAATGAATAGACAACAACTGTCATATTGCTGACTTGGTAATTGTCAGCCAGAAACATTTGTTTTTATAATTTTACTTTTTAGTTACTTATCTTTTTAATTTGAATAACTTGTCACATAAAGTATATTAAAAACAATTACAAATATATCCGTAATAAACCGTGTTTTTAAAAACCAAACTATACACATTGATACCAAATACTTCAGACATGACAATGTAATTGTAAAGTAGAGATTTAATCAGTTTAAAAGGACCTAAACTGCGTTGTTCTTTATTCACGTATTCACGTATTCAGTATTTTTTTTGTAATGGAGACATTTCTTTCTTTATTTAATTGAAAAAATAGTTTTAACAATACATCTCAAACAATGGTTCCTTGTTTGTAAAAAAAATCTCCAACTTGGGAAAATACTTTGTTTTCGTCCTTTGTGTAGGTTTCGTGAAGGAACTCTTAAAAAAGAAATGTTACAGATTTCAGTATCATTTTCTGGTCGACAGATTACAAGCATTTTGGTTTTTATTATTTATGTTAGGTAAAATTCCTTTGTTAACTACAGTGTATCCTTGATTGCCACACACATGCGTTATGTATACTTTGAGATATTTAATGGGTACAGGGTTGGTGTCTCAAGAGATGTAATAAGCTGATAAATTGACAACTCATATACTTATGAGTATCATTGGTCTTATTTGTAAATCCTCAATCTGTGTCAAAACTATGAACAACACCAATATATGAAAAAAAGTAAAATCACAAACATACTGAACGCAGAGGAAAATTTAAAACGGAAAGTCCCTAATTTAAGGATATGAATTACTTTTTGCTATTCAGAATATTCTGCATCAATTGAGTTAAATAACAATATTAAGACGATTAAATGCCATTTTATTTTAGGAATATACTTGCCTGTGTCATTTTAGTCTCTTGTTGGCAGTTGCCTCATTAGCAATCATACCACACCTTCTTTTTTATATTGACATATACCTGACATAATAACAAGGTGCAAGTGTATGAACTTAATTTAAGAAAAAAGTGATCCATGGTCACTAAAGATCCTACCAAAACGTATTAAAGAAGACCTGAATAAATTTATTGGTTTTAATCAGACAGATACAAGATATTATTGATTTCACTGTTTTATACAAAAAAGAAGGGGCCATAGTCTTTGTTGATTTTTCTTAAGCGTTTGACTCTTTGGAATGGAATCTTCTCTTGTTGATGTTTCAGTTTTAACGCATTTTGGATGTCTTTAAAAACACTAGGGGTATACGCCAAGGATATCCTTTTCGACGTTATTATTTGTTTTATGTGCGTAAATCACAGATTCAAGATTAAGAAGCAATACTGATTTTAAAGGTATCAGATTCAGATTAATTGGCAAACATCTTAGTATAAAAACTAGCAGATGATACTACTGCATTTTGTTATTATAAATATGTTCAAGTAGCTTTAAAAGAAATTTAAATATTTGCGTCTTATTCAGGATTGTGATGAAACAGAAATACAACAGAGGTGTTTTTGGTAGGAAAGTAATAAAGACAAAACTTAGGGAATCAAGTGGAGCAATAGACCAGTTCAAAATCTTGGCATATACTTGGGGCATTCTAAAGAGGAATTTTAAAAATTAAATTGGGAAAACACCATTGAAAAGATGAATACATTTTTTTTGTTCTTGGCAGAAAAGAAATTTTACAAATTTTGGCAACATTTTGATTATTAAAACGCTCATTGTTCATATTTTCACTTTTGTGGGAAAATCCTGCATAGAAATAATAAAAGAAATAAACAAGTAATTTAAAAAAAAAATGGATAATAAACAAAATAGTGTAAACAGAAATTCAACTATGGTCCATATAAAAAGGGGGAATTGGATATGATATATATAAAAATTTATTTTATTGTTTAAAAAGCTATGTGGGTTGAAAGACTAGTAGGTGATTGTGACGGAGGTTGGAAAATTATACCGCACCACTAGTTTTATTATTGATAAACCAGACGAAAGCCTGGAAAAAATCCGAGATTTAATAAAAATATCATTAATTGTTGGAAATTAACTGTTACATTGTAGCGGTCTGACGAAAAAACAGAAACGTTTAAAGATATAAGAAAACAAATGTTATTATACAATACATTTATCAAATTTAAAAATAAAAATTTGGATTAAGGTAGATCATAAGTATATATTTCTTGAGATAGAATTTGTCTGTACTTTGCCGAAATGAAGATTTTACTATGCTTTTTTTTTTTAAAATATGATAAAAAATTTGGTTCGTTGAAAATCGCCAAAATTTTGGTTAGATTGTTCATGAAAAAAACACATTTGTGTGCATAAAACAAAATCTTTGAGATAAAATTTTTAAAATAAATTGTGAGATGATAGAATTTATAATATGTTTTAAGCAAATAAAAATAAAATGTAGTGTCACCAAACTTGTTTTCTTGCTTCAAGTACCAAATTAAAATTTCCCTGTAAGTCCAGTTAATATTTTTTACTACAAGAGTTATCTCCCCTTAAATAGCTAATTAAAAAAAAAATAGTCTAGAAACACAAAATTTGATATTTGTTCAACTATTATTAATAATACAATAGATCTCCATGTTTTCTTTAATATAATTTAACAAACGACTCAATAAATTTTTACTGCAATTGTAGAATCCGAGGGGGCGGTATACCATGAAACTACCTTACACTCTTATCTATATGAATAACATCTTAGATGAGAAAGGCTGCATTTCATAAAGAGGGTCGCAAGATACCAGAAGGACAGTCAAACTCATGAATCGAACATAAACTGACAACACCATGGCTAAAAAAGAAAATCATCATTCTAAGTAAACTTAAAAATGAAACAAACTGGATAACTGAACTTAATTGAGTAAAGAAACTAATATCAAAAGACTGGGCAGCAGTCTGAAAATCTGAAAATCCTGAAAAATGTACTGTTAATATAAAAAGAAACCAATTTACATTGAACGGTTTATTCATAAAATTAGAATCGCTATCAAGCAAACTGTTATATAAGTCTCTCATTAATAAAACAAATTGAACCAGCTATTGCACCCCAAAAATGGCTGCGTATACTTGAACAATGTTGATATAGATGATGCGTTATATTTAAACAGTTAATATAAATTTGTAATCATATATTTAAGAAAAAACTTAGATTATTAAGATAGAAATTACAACAACATATTTTACCTACAAACAAACTTTTTCTTAGGTGGAAAATTTTAAACGATAGTTTTTGTATTTTGTGTACGCAAGAAGAAGATGATGATAATTTCTTTCTACTTAGTTCGTATTTAGAAAGTTTTTGGTAAAAAAATTAATGACGTTTTAAAGAAGAGTAAAATAACTTTCAAATTTAAGTTAAAACTAAGATATTTAGTATTCAAAAATAAAACTTCTGACTAAGAATATATTGACTTTAACTATTTTTTAACAAATGTTTTATTTTCCAATTAAAAAAGCCAATTACATATCTGATCAAAAGACAAAATATGCGAATGTCTTCTCAATGTTTTTAATGAGTTTAATACAAGAGTATGTTTAGCAATTTAAAATAATATATAAGCAACCATTAAAAAACATATGAGTAGTCATTATAAGTGATATTATTTAATGTATATTTGATGTAATATGAATTTTACAATATTTACAACCCTTAGTGGTTAGTGGAATATAACAGGGAACATCAGAAGGAGCATGGACTCCTGACAGATATTGTTACAAGCCAATATTTGAAATAAATATTTAGTTATGTTGTTGAGAAAAAGAGTTTGCATACAAATGGAATAGTAGTTTACCGCTGTTCATATCTCGTAAACCGATTGAAAAGATACAAGGAAAATAATAACAGCTGACGGAATCGCACGACGTTAACACGTACGACAGCAGGTGCACCGATAGGGTAGGCATAGCATTTCTCTGTCTGTTTAGAGTGTTCATATAGTTAAAATTGATTCAAAGTAGTTTTTGAGTATTATAAGATTATTTTGTATTTTCACATAAAGGCGCCTACCAGTAGTAAACCGATGTTAAAACTCCGGGTTTCAAACTTATAGTTGTCAAAAGTACTAGGATTATAATTTAATACGCCAAACACGCGTTGCGTCTATATAAGACTCATCAGTGACGCTTAGATAAAAATAGTTATAAAGCCAACAACTACAAAGTTGAAGAGCATTTAGGACTCAAAAGTCCAAAAAGTTGTGCTAAATACGGCAAAGGTTTTTCAAAAATGTTTTGTAACAGGAAATTTATCAAAATGACATTGATTGATATTACTTAACATGATGGAAACACTTCAACTATAAATGGAAAACAACCAAACAACAAAAACATTGAAATGCAACAAAAAACATTACACCAAAATACAAAGAAACGGACTATTTGATAACGACTGCAATTCCTGTCTTGGTACACGACATTTAAAGAAAAAGTTGGTGAGTTGAACCTGGATATAAACAGTTATTAACTAAAGGTGTTTAATAACTGAAAACATAACGCTACCAATTGCATTGCTGGATGCGTTACTCGTCAGCAGGAACGCTTAAAACAAAACATTTGAACACCACTGGTGTATAAGAAACTAAACAGTTAAAGATCTTTATAACCAAAAAGAACCTTAATAAATAGCCAAATCCATTTGAGATCATCTTTGTCAGAGGGCGTTAATATCTTAGTTTCTTATAATGTCGACATTGATAAAAAGACGGTTTATTATAAATTATGTCCGCCATCAGAGGTATCGACCCACTGCTGTAAAAATTAATACAACACACTATAAATGACAATCTTTCCAAGCGCAGCAATGTTCAAACATTTTTTTTTAAAGTTTACAACTATAGTGTAAGTACACATGACATGAGATAAATATATTTGAACACAAATATTGTATTGTCTTGGCGTTGTTACAAAAAACACTTAATATGCCAAGACTATTGTAAGGCTGAAATTTAATCAGTTTGTACCCAAAACATTGGGGTATACTTTTGTGGTTTTTTCAATGAAATTTTCAAAAGGCTTTTAAAAGAATCTAAACAATATATCAATGTAGTCAATAGTTCCCTAAAGACAAATGACATAAATACTTTAGACATTTCTAATATTGAAGGGTTATCGTCCAAGTTCACAAGTTATTCTTTGATGTCTCTATATTTTGTATGTGCATTATCAATGAATTTGTCATTTCTATATTTATTTAAGACAGAACCTAATTCAGCAAAGACCGTATATATATCAAGTTAGCTTCTCAGTCTGTGTAATAATTTTGTATCGTTTAATGCCACTGTCTGTAGGTCAATACCTATCCCTGGGAATCTTATTTCTGAAATATCAGCTCCATCATAGCTTAAAATACGGTTTAATTTGTGTTTATAAATTAAGCTTGCATATTAATAAATACTAGAACACACCTGCGAAATCCTGGGCATTCAGAGTTTGGTCAAAACTATGTAAACTGTTGTAGGGAAAATTTTTGTACAAGATTTTATGTTTGGAGAATTTCAGAAAAGGTAAGGAGATAGGAAAATTTTTACAGTCCTCTCCCTTTTTTCCAAAGTCTTTCATTTTTTGTTTTTTGTTTTCTATTAAATTCCATTATTTTCGCGTTTCTGTACATACGTTTTTTTTCTCCACGGCGATCACTGCTATATTATATAGAGAGTCTCTATTAACGCGAAATTTATTGTCCTGTCCGCGAGCACTTCTATGAAAATTTATAAATAAAGTGTATTTGCTATTAACTATCAATTTCAAGCTTCTTCTCCACGGCGATCACTACTATATCATATGGAGAGTCTCTATCAACGCGAACCGGAAGACATGTATGACTTATAAGTTGGTCTGATGACGGAAACAATATATGGGCGTTTTCATTTTCGTTTTTCTCCTAAAATAAGCCAAACTGAATAATCATAAGAATAGATGACAAATGCGAATACGCGTGGTACCTATATAACATTGAGGCATGATGATTAATTTATTGTGGAGGAAGAGAAGCGACACACAAAATGAGGTCTCCTCGTTTAATAGTATAGATTTGTTATCTTCTATGTCACGTGATACTTGCGGAGAGTTCTCGTAAAGGCATTTACAATGTATCTTCTTATTTTTAAAACCTAAATAACAGATTATTAATAGATTTTAAATGTAACGCAATGCACATATTGTTTTTTTCTTGTTTGTTTGTTTATTTAAATTACGGATTTTTGTGCCGAGGTTTGCTGATTCTTATTTCTACATCATTTCCGTTGTTTTGTTGTTGTTATTGAAAAAAAAATGACAGTCGAACATATATAAGAATCAATAGGAGAAAGCATTACAACGTAACTAAGGATGTGCCGTTTAATGTGGAGCACTAAATTATAACGTTACCTTACGCGCAATTTAAGTAATCATATGTTTAAGTAAACTATCTTAATTTATGATGTTATTTTTTTACAATTGTCCTCCTATTAACATAGTGCACATTCATAAGACATTCAGTATAATAAAAAACATACTGCCCTTGAATGAATGGATAAGGGCAGCATGTTTATAGAAACTGTCAAATATGTATAACTGGTCACATATGATATATTCAGTAATTATAAAAGAATATCCATAGAATAACATTTTGTTTAAACAAACCTATATACATTGATGATACTTTCTCGCGCATGACAAGGTTATTGTAAATCTGAGATTTAATCAGGTTTAAAGGACATACATTGTTTTGTTCTTTTTACACGCATTCAGTCAATTCATTGTATTGGGGACAATTCTTTCTTTGTTCAAATTGTTAAATGAAAAAACATAGTAACAATACATCAAAGACAATATTTTCTTTGTTTGTAAAATGAAGTTTAACTTTGTAAATTTAATGTTTTTTTTCATTGTAGTAGGTGTCGGCAATGAATTCCTAAACAAAGAATTTAGATTTAACAAACCATAATAACATTATTTTGACGATAAATGAACTATGTCATATTGTTAATATTATTGTTAAGTACAATTTCGTTGCCAGTTTTCCTTGATGGACATTAACGAACGTAATGCAACATGGGCAATGATTTTCTCTTCTTTTTGCTTTCTAGAATATTCTGCCTGAGTTGGGATTTCATACGACAACTAAGACGATTACAAATTTTGTACAATTAGTACGTATTGTGATATCGACTATTGATCATTATATTCACAAGCGAAACAATAAAAAAAACACAGAATTGGAATGATATAATGTCTGTGTATTTTGTCCTTAAAGTGGTAAATTTCTTTACAAATTTAGATTGCTGATGACAGCAATGTGTTTCCCATTGTTATCGAAAGAAGTAATATACAACTATGTCTTATAAAGAAATGTAGTCGATCCTTTAACTAAGCAAGGAAAATAATGATGTAAAGTGAAAACAAAATTAAATTATCTGATTTTTTTTTAGAATACGATATATTGATTTAAGCAACAAACATTATTTTTGTTTTCAAGATTCGACATGTACTTCCCCTAGCTAGTTCAATATATGTCATCACAGTATTTCTAAGGGCAATATTTGACAGTCGAATTAACATTGACAAGAACTTAAGACCAACAAAACATACGGCTATACATCTGTTTGTAATATACATATCGCGACTGTATCCAGTATACAGACAACTGTTATTGTTTTCACGTTTAATGTTAGTATCGAAAGTGATGCGGATAATTTATAAGTGATTTTCTATAATCTGCCCAGGATTGAATGACAACGGTCAATCGATGAATTCAATATTCAAGGATTTAATCACTATATCGATGAGATTTCAGAGTTCGCGAAAAAAGCGCAGAACTTTGTTTTAAATTAAGCAGGCATCAACTTCCATTATGTAAAAATATTAGTGAGTTTGATATTTTCCGGTATCGTTGGATACCAACAGGAGATTGGAGAAATACACCAAAAAGAATATTCATACTTAACAGTCCAAAACAAGCTGTCAATCATATTAGTCAACCAACAGTGCACAAAACAAAAGATTGAGCAATACAAACCACATCAAAAACCTAGAATAATTTTATGATTTCTTAGAAATTAACTGTTTTTCTCGACCTCTTGTAAAGAAATAACTTTCTGATTTAAGAA
Source organism: Mytilus edulis (assembly GCF_963676685.1). NCBI lineage: Eukaryota > Metazoa > Mollusca > Bivalvia > Mytilida > Mytilidae > Mytilus > Mytilus edulis. The sequence continues at coordinate 26,761,411 of NC_092349.1, read as the reverse complement.
TAGCACATTAATTTCAAAACAAGATGGTCTGCCATAGAAAATTTACTTGTATTTTTCAAGACTTTAAACCTAGTGACAAAAATAATAATTTACACATCAAAAATAAGTATGGAATGCTACATTTCGTTATTTTAGACCAACGTTTACTGTATTATCATCGAAATATATATATCGTTAAACATGTTACTTAAGTTTAATAAATCTTTATACAATTAGGTTAACAAGCAAACTAATTACTCTTAAAAAATTCACATAAAATAAAGTTCTCACCTGTCAAACAATCATTCTATAAAATAAGTTTTTCAGAAGTTACCATTACAGCTAACACGTTTAGTTGTACTCCTTTGTGCACAAGTAATATGACAAACCTTATACAAATAAACTAAATATCATTATAATGGCTCTGTTGCATTTAAAGTAATACGATCTACCGGTTGTTTTAAATATTTCCTTTTAAACGCTGTTTAAAGATCTTCTATTGTTGTGTATCATGAATTATGTGACAAGTGTAAATCTATTGCTTGTTTATACTTTTTTGGCAAAACAAAATAACAAGTACATGTACCTTTATTACTTTGCACAAATAATAAGCCATTATGAAATTGTTGACATAGGTATGTCGTTAACGCGCAAAACAGTTTTTAACTTTTATCCTAACAACGTTCAATCAATGAATTCAATATTGAAAGATTTATAAACCGATTACATATAAGATTGGCAGAGTCTCTCCCCCCCCCCCCCCCCCCCGACAAAAAAAAACGCATTTTAATGTGTTTTAAATTTAGCAGGCATCATATGACATTTAATAATAATAGTGTGCATAATATTTACCGGTAGTGTTGGACAACAACAAAATAGAGGGATAACATACCAAAAGGAATATTCATAATCAACTGTCTTATCTAACTGTCAATCCAAATACACAAAACGAAAAAGAAAAATTACGACTGTGTAATAAACACCACACCAAAAACACATCCATTACCTCAGTTAAATACATTATCAAACATTTAAGTGAAAAAACAAACTAATAAATCTAAAGAAATACCACTTAATGTAAAGCTCTTACCTGTTTATCTTCTATAATGTATCATTAACATAACATATTGGTAAATATCATTTGAACAATCATTATACAAATCCAGTCAGAAAATATCATTACAGATAACACCTGTTGTTGTGCCTTATCCTAGGTGTACAAGTAATATGACAGAATTTTATACAAATAAACCTTTATAATTGCAATAATCGCTCTGTTGCATTTAAAGCAATACGATCTATTGGGAAAGATCTCTTTTTTAAAAACTCTTTTAAACGATTTTTAAAGGTCTTTTGTTGTTGTGACATATATCATGTGACACCTGATACTACATACTTGTTATTGTATGTTTGGTGAATAAAAACAAAACAAACACGTGTGTTACCCTAAACACATATAAATGGAACGTCTCGGTAGTTTAAGAATATGCTAACTATTTTATACATTCTACCTTTCTTTGCGTACAACAATATGATATAGCTGTATTATATATACGTATATAGATATAGGAAGATGTGGTGTGAGTGCCAATGAACCAACTCTCCATTCAAATAACAATTTAAAAAAGATAAACCATTACAGGTCAATGTACGGCCTTCAACACGGAGTATTGACTCACACCGAACAACAATCTATAAAGGGCCCCAAAATTACCAGTGTAAAACCATTCAAACGGGAAAACCAAAGGTCTAATCTATATAAAATTAAAAAAAACGAGAAACGAGAAACACGTTTAAATTACATAATCAAACGACAACTACTGTACATCAGATTCCTGACTTAGGACAGGTGCAAATATTTGCAGCGGGATTAAACGTTTCAATGGATCCAAACCTTCTCCTTTTTTCTGAAACAATAGCATAACATTACAACATAGAAAAACACACGATAAAATATCAATGGCAGGCTTTACTCAATCAACAAAACGTACATTAATACACTATAAACGAATACATTTGATCTGCGATATCTGAATGCAAATGCAGTTAATAAAATATTAGGGACAAACATTCAAGGCCAAAAAGCAAACAAACAAGTCCAAACAAAGCCATGTCAAGACACCACTGCGAAATATTTAACCCTTCGAAAATATTCACTTTAGAAAAGAAAAAACGGTTTAAAAAAGATACAGGTAAATTTTGAGGTTTATACAATTATATTAAGAAGAAGTGATATTCCAAATAATCGAAGCTGGTATATAGACAAGATCCATATAAATATAAAATAACAAAAAAGCATTATAAACATTATCAACAGGTCGAATTAACAAGAAAATACGATTTGAGAGTACTCACAGTTACTGACAGCCAGTTAAAAGCCAAACACAATTGATAATAAAAATATCGTGCATCAGAGACTAAAATCAACTAAAACACATCCAAGGGATTAACTATTTTAACGTCATGAACAGACAGAGAAGACATGACTTGTGCAATGCCAAAAAAAAAATGTATCGACAGGAAGTAGAATAGTGAGGAGCGACTTCTATAGAGATATAAATTAACGTGTATGTGTCTTTATACATCCCGCCTCAAAAGAAGATACAATTTAGGTATGTTTTAATTTGGTAATGACAAAATCGATACTAGTGCCAATGTAAACTATATTCAGAGATATGATTACAATATTGGTACGATAACCCTTACTTATAAGTTTGTTTAAAGGTTCGATGAGTTTACACGGATCACATAGTGATTTCCTGGCTTTAAGTACAATATTACAATAAAATTTAGGATGTAAAATACCATTTTTAATAAGTTTTCTGGTATAGCCAAATTTTCTAATCAAATCTTTGTATCTGTATAGTTTACATTATATTTTGACAGCTTATTGTTTTAGTTTCAACACCAATCGTTCGGTTGTGCTGCCAATAGTTATCTACATACAAGTAAAACCACATCTTTGTATATATATGAACTTATCTTTATGTATTATGATCTCAATTCATTAGCAAATTACCTCTGGTTTGTTTCATGACAGATTCCTCAACGTTATACTCTTGAAACCCGCTTTTGGTTTGTATGATTTCGATTCTCCCAAATTGTTCATAGTGAAGTTGAGGTTTCACCCAGTTGCCCAAAGACATATTTAAAAATAAATAGATTATTGGTCAGTGAGTGAGAAAGAAGAATTCATAAGTGACTTGCAAAGGTACAAGTGGAGTGACAAATGAAGATCATGGTGCTTATTTTACGACCTGAATGGAAATCCATAACGGCAGGTTAAGATTTTTTTTGTTAAAGCCAACACCTTATTATTACGTTTTTTGGACGGTGGTAGCTGTCTCATACGGTGCAATTTTCATAAAATAGAACTTGACAAAATATTAAGAGGCAGTGTCAGAGAGCACCAGGCAGGACTGTTCAACTAAAGAATTTTTATTTGGTCAAATATATATTTTACCCTTTCAGTATAACATACTGACTGGGAATATATATATATTTTTTACATTTTTTAAATTTGACATTTTTTTAATGATATTCAATATAAGCGCTCAATCTGCGAATTTGACATTTATTTTAATGATATTCAATATAAGCGCTCAATCTGCGAATTTTCATTGAAATATTTTGGGAAAAAGGCAGTTTCTAACCGTTTTCAATTATCCATCACCGGAGAAAAACAACACTTATGACTAAACTACCTATATGGAAGTCTTGTACTATGTTGGTGTAAAAACAAAATGAAAATACATTTTTTTTTTTTTTTTTATTTAAAAAAAAAAGGTAAAAAAATGCTAACATAGAGAAAATTGAGAAAATTGAGAAAATCCAGTTTCTAACCGTTTTCAATTATCTATAAACAGAGGAAAATCAATTATCCATAACCAGAGGAAAACAACACTGATGACTAAACTACTTAATATATGGAAGTCTAGTACTATGTTGGTGTAAAACATAATGAAAACAAAACTTTTGTTATCTTTTTATTTTTATTTTTTATAAATAAGGTAAAAATTGAGAATAGCCAGTTTCTAACTGTTTTTAATTATCAATCACTAGAGGAAAACAACACTTATGACTTAACTACTTATATTGAAGTCTAGTAATATGTTTATTTCCTGTTGTCTTCTTTTGTACAAATGTTCACCATGAAAGCACTAAGTTGGCAGATGTAGGAAAATTCATATTGATTGGCCAGTAGATCATAAGTCAATGCCACAGATACATACAATACAATGTTTGCTGTACTTTGACCTCAAAATAAAAAGATGATATTTGTTTCACTTTTATGTCCGGAGCAGATCTGTTTTCCCTGTTACAAAATCTTTTGATATTTGGCAAATGTGTGCAGCACCTCAAGACAATGTGTTGTGTTCCATGGATGATTACTTCTAACTGACGTTTATCCTTTAACAATGTTTAAGGTATATTCATATAAAAGAGGTTTATATGTCCATTTCAAAATCATATACCTTGACATAACTTAGTGTAGCTGTTTGACAATCCACGCACTTGCTAGTTTTTTATTGCAATTTCCTAAAATGCTGCATAAATAAGGCTTTCACATTTTATGATGATTTTTTTCACTTCCCCTACCTAATTGCATTTTTTGCAATACCAACATTGCAAACACTTCTGAATAAACAGTATTCTTTTGATTGACATGACAACATATTTTCAATGCAACTAAGAATGTGTACCTTCAGATCATGCCATGCAGGAACCCCACATAAAGAAATGAGACCTAATATATTCTGAACTGCCAACTGACATGACCATCATGATCATAGATATTGTCCATTTAATTTTAAAAAAAAGTGTGGGGGGGGGACGATTTCAGAACAATTTTCCAACTCCAACTTTATGTTAGAGGACTGTCACCACGCGAATACTTAAGTACATGTACGTATATACTTGATGGTCACAAAATCTACAAATAATCATTCTCTTGGTTTTTAACAAATCAAATATGATATGCATATTGGTGTAGTTCTTTATTGAAGGCTGTACATGTACCCATTGCTATAAACGTTTACATCGTTTTTTCTCTTAAAAATGAAGAGTTGTCTAATTACAATCATACTACATCTTCTGATTTTATTGTGTTCCATAGTAATGTCTTCAAAACCTTTGGAAATAGAAGCACTGTTTATCTTCATCACTTGGTTTCTATAAAAGTCAGATTATGACAACAGAAAATTATTCCCATACGTCACAATGATTATGGCATGAAGAGAACTGTGAGAGGTACATCAGCATGTAGCTGTGAAATTGGCAATCGTATCAGATTTCCTTTTTAATAAGACGGATAACTTGGCCTTATTAAATGTGACATATACTAAGCTACAGAGGGAACATAACAATTCGTTTATCATGTTTATTCAATCGATAAATTTTGAGCAAATGCATGTTCTGCACAAAACAAAACATCACAAGGGCATGTCACATTGATACTTATAAAAGTTTAATTTTTTTTTATGCACATATTTCTCAATAACACAGAAATATTAACACAATTATTTAAAAAACAAAAACTTTTGACCTTTTTTCCCTTTTAATAGATCTTTTTAATACAAATTGATCCGTGACTTTGTTATAGTTTTTTTTTCAACACATGTGTCGGAATTTCTTGCTACATTGAAGACCCATTGGTGGCCTCCAGCTGTTGTCTGCTCTATGGTCGGGTTGTTGTCGCTTTGACACATTCCTCATTTCTTTCTCAGTTTTACATATACAACATTTTTTTAATTCATATATACCCTTGCTTAACATAAATAACATATATGAATATTTGCCGATAAACACATGAAACATGATAAATATCTATATAGATTCAAATTTTTTTTAAATATTCTATCAGACACCCAGTTAGCTTTTAAAAGATATAATCCATAAACAATAACATTGAAAGTTGACATTTTCAACATTGAGGTCTCTCAGTTACTGTAGTAACTGCTGACATATCACCTAAAGTCAAGTATACAGTACATAAAAAACAAAAGAAGGTATTAAAATGATCTGTTGGTCACTTTGAGTCTCCCAAACTGGTTACAGTTTCATGTGTGTTTTTCTTTTAGCTCAGTCACCTGAAATAAACTAAAGGAATAGTCAAGCTATACATTTAAACATCAGTGTTTTGCTTGAAAATGTTTTCAGTTAATTATAATAAATAAGATGAATTTGAATATTATATACATGTATATCATGTATGTGGTATAACATTATTAAAGTACACATATTTAAAATTTTATAGAATTTTTTAGAGGATCTCACATTCCGGACTTCATACACATTTGTAGTGGGAGATTAAAACCCTTCTGACATATCTGGAGTAAAAATGAGAAAGGAATTGGGGAATGTATCAAAGCGACAACAACCCGACCATAGAGCAAACAACAGCCTGGTCTCATCAATATTTTTGTGAGCATTATCTGTGTTTTAATTTTTTTTAAGCTAGTTATAGATCTAATAATGTTTAAAGGTGCAATTGTTATGTATTCTCATTATGATTTGCATAATGTATGTACTGATGTAATGTCTAGTATACTGGATTTAAGATTTCACATACTTTTTCTTATACATGTTATATGGTACTTTATATAAATAAAGATAAACATGTAAAAAATGTACTTTAAGAGATACCATAATTCTCATTTTGATTTTCATATCCATCATTGTCCATGCAGTATGTTAACTTCAAAATCAAGTTGATCCATTTCTTTAATTATAGGCTCCTCTACATGTAAGTCTGTCATCTGATGTATCTTTTATCTGTTTAAAAGAAATAACAGATTATAAGATGATCAATAATTCTTTGAATTGAATTTGGAAAATTGTATTTTAAATCAAATTAGTTATTTTCTTATCTTAAGTGCCCATGGAAATTATAAAATGATCTGTTTAATATCATCTTACTACATTAAAACATAGAAAACTTATTCAGCCTTTCAAAGTTACATGACTTTTTGTACGATTAGTTCTTTTGTTAAATGGACAGGTTAATATATAAAATGATCTAGATTAAATGAACCCTTTAGTGCAGAAAGGTCAATTGTGATTTACTAAACAAGTTTACTTCATATATTTGATTCAAATTAACCTGATATGCTCACCATGATCATACATGTACACGTAAAAATGTATCTTAATACTTATGACAAGATCTCAAAATGAGCTATTTTTTTTTGCAGTATTGTACTTAATGTAAAAAGTTTTAAATCTGTATGTCATATACATGTCTAGATTTAGTTTCTAAGGACATGAAGGACAATGCACAACAATTTAAAGAAACAAACGTATTGCCGTCCTTTAAGATCCCATCTAAATGGTGAATTAAGAATCTAATTGTCTTAAGATTTGATTTTCAAGTTTTATTCTTTTAAAAATGTTAAATATGCAATAACCAATTTACAATATGTATCTTGCATACATGTATGTAATAAGGTCATGTAAAATATAGGCATATGTTCATGTAGCAATCAAAATTACAGAAAATTTAAATGTGACTCTCATACATGTCATAATTTAAAAAGCAACGATTTACTCTTGTTTTTTAACAAATTAAGCTTACTGTTTACATGTACAATGTATGTTTGACATAAACATATATGACTATCCTGATAACTGTAGGGTTGTCTTTACTTTTATAAATTATGACCTGGATGGAGAGTTGTCTCATTGACTTTCATACCACATCTTCTTATACATGTATCTATTCTACATGTATATACAAAGGTTTTCATTTGTAGTTGCTCACATTTATTTTTGTACATGTACATACATGTGCATATTAATGATAAGCATGATAAGGTTACAGACATGTATGGTCTGTTGTGTATATGGCGGATACATGTGATTTTCTCATTGGCAATTATCATGATCATACTACATCTTCTTATTTTTGTAATTTCTGAGTCTGATAGTTTTAGATTTTTTTTAATTTTAAATTATTATTCTATTCAAATAGTGTACATAATGAATTAAAATGTATAAAATTGCATTCAGAGGGGGGATTTATTGAAATAATTAAACAGGCCTCATGATAGTCAGATGCGAAGATATTGTAATTTGAAAATGATTTCTAGTTTTCAAAATAAAGCAGAATCAAACAACAATGTGTCTGGAAAATTCTCACATAAATTTGATTTTTATTCCATTTAAAAGACATTTTGAAAAATATATTTATTAAATGTATTTAATCTTTTGAATGCTTTGATCTGGGACTTATTATCCTACATATGTAGTATAATAGTCCCAGCTTTGATTGATGCCTTTTTGTATCAATTTATCCCAGAAATAATTTTCAAACTCCAATAATTTAAACTATTACCTGTTCCAACTGGTATAACTGTCGCAAAGAATTATTGTATACACCATAACTATCATCTGCTTCAAAGTGACCCACCTTTCTAGTTTTCAAGATGCCTAAATTATGATCTTTTTTTTGGTGTCCATGATATAACATGTACTTATTTAAGATGGGATCAAAATGTATGATTTCCAGCTGAATCATCAAAAACTACTCACGGATGGCTTTAAATTCCTAATATTCCACATTTCCAGCAAATAATACAATTATTTCAGTCTTATAGATAATTATCATTCCTGTACAGAATTTGTTACTGTCTTTAACAATGTGTATAGGAATTGATCATCACCCGTACACGCTTGCAACAATCTCCTGATGAGGGAAATTAGTTTCCCAACACCACAAAGTTATATACCGTGTACGTTTGTTAAATCCTATCAAAATGTTCAATTATGTATAAATATGTAAAGTAGAAGTTCATTTTTTCATCACAACATTACAACCGTTTTCGGTTTTTAAATTGAAGAGCATCACTTTTTTTTATGTCTTTTGGTATGTCTAAACACCAAAAAGTTCATAATAAACTGCTGTTTCCAGACATTTTACTGCATTAGATCATTTACATATCAACAGCTACCAGAGATATTATAAGCATTTCCTGCTGTATTCGTGGTAATCTTTTAGAATATATATCAATTGTTATATTGTAGACTGTTTTTGTTGAGAAATTAATACCCGTATTTCCCTTTATACGCAGTCAAATTTACTGTAAAATCAAATTCATTTTTCAAACATAATAACCCAATATGACTTTTAAAAATGTCATTTCCCAACAAAACAAGGTGCATACAATACAAAAACACATGAACTTCAAAACGGTTGTTGAACAAAATTTCCAAGTTCTGCCTGGTTTTCTCTGGCATTGTCTCATAAAAACATAATATGTATTGATATATATATACTTTTTTTTTAAGAATTGCAATTACACATCAAATGGTGAGAGGCTTACTATTTGACACGCCAGTCGCGCATGTAGTCATCAGAGCGCTCAGATAACAAAAAATAGAAAGTCAATTAGAACATAACATTACATCCGTTCACCTGAACGCTCTTAACGGTCTTAACGGTTAGATCGGTCATATTGGATAGGGGCAGATTTTTTTTAAAAGAGATCGAAATAGTATGAAAGTATGGGAAATCCTATGTGTGTTTCCAAGCAACTGCTCTGTTTTAATGATGTTTTCCCGTATTTTTCACACAATTTTCACCTCCATTATGAAATCTGCCCTTTATCCAATATGGCCGAACTAACCATGGAAAGCCCTAGTGTCAAACAAAATCTTAAAGTTTACATCCTTTTCAGTCATGTCTTTTTGGTGAGTAGGAAACATAAGAGGTATACTGTTTGTGTGCATATATTTCATTATGTGATTTTACAGATTTTTTTAAATTACTTGATGATATTAGGAATTCAATAGTAGAATGAGGTCAAAAATATTTGCAACCTGTCTAGCCTTGACCCGATGTAAAACTTGACAAATTGTATAGTTTCTTTATTGTTGTTAAATCCTTGAGCTGTTTCCTAATTATTTGCTGTTTTTAGTTGTTCAGATGGAGTTTCACTGAGGAATAACCCACATTCTTATATCTTTTGTATGAAATCTAAATCAGTGAAAAATCCAGAAACATAAGACCAGCAACAATTCATGTATGTTTAAATGGCACTCATTTAGACCAACTTTGTTTGATATCTGTTTAATACACTTAGTCTTATGTTTGTATCAAAAGAGGCCTCTCGTCAAGGACAAACTCCAGTTTTAACATTTGATCACCCACTTTACTGGAAATCTGTCATGATCACAAGTTGGGAAGAATGCAGTAACATTATTGTACGATAAGGTGGATTTCATACACATATGAGTTGTCTGGGCAGTAGGGCGGATTATGTCAGGCTCAGGACTGAAAGAGGTTCTTGAACTTATTTATGAACCTAATGCAGTGACACATATGTTATATAGAAAAGTCGTATCCCGTGCTGGCCGTGGATTCATGCTCGTTAACACAGCTCTTCACACTTTGATGACAAATGAAATTTGTGGACATGACGTTTTAGAAGAACATGAGAACCAAATTAATCATTTCTCTATAAGTATTGAACATCCATTGCTAACAGAAGCTTGTGAAATATACGAACACTTACAGGAAGAAAAAATCTCTCTACAAGATGCACTTGAGAGTCAAATTTTACAAGCCTTACAAGAACTACTACAAAAAGAAATGTAATGAGATAAAACAATCCAGGACATCTAAACTTTGGCTGTCATTTCTAGACATAGTGGCCATTTTAAAACGTTTCCTAATTGCAGAAAGGACAGGGGATTGGCTGATACATTTATCAACACTGAAGGAAATGCTACCATATTTCGCAGCTTCAGGCCACAATCTGTACACTAAATCTGCCCATTTTTACCTCTCTCAGATGCAAAACCTAGAATCTAACCATCCATATATCAATGCTCATTTTATGAATGGTAAACATGTTGTTCGAAGAAGTCACCGATTTTGAGCTGGCTTGTCAACATATTTGGTAATAGAAGAAGTGCTTATGAGAAGCGTAAAGTCAACCGGAGGATTAACTAGAAGCAGATGTATGGGAGAAGTCCAAAGAACACTATGGTTCTGGTCTATACCAACTTTAGCCGAATACAATCATGCTATGCAGCAGTTAACTGGCACGGGATATAAAACGAGTGACCAGCACATTGACAACTGCAAAACTAGAATTGAAAGAAACAACAACGATTCAAATCTTCTCACTGAATTCTTGACAGAGCGTAATCCTTTCACAAATGACAAGACACTAAGTAACATCGAAACTGGAATGGTAGCGGATAGCGATGCCAATGCAGACGAAGCAAAGACAGTCGGTGATAACATTATAGAGTCTATAGCTGGAAATCTTGATTGGGAAATTCAATTAAGAAGAAAGACCAAATTGTTACACTTGAGGCTAAACGACCATCAGGCTCAAATATTTCTCAACAGCCACAAGTCGATCCTCAGTTAATGTTTCAACGACTAACAACAGTAGGACAAGACTCATTAAACAATACAACAGAACTGTTTGAATACGAACTTTCAAGTTTTCCATCTTCTTTGTTTGAAGTTAATGATCTTCCAAAGCAAGCAGCAAAAGCAACACTTGCAGATGCTATTTTCAACATGGGTGACTGTCAAGCTCAAGAACTACCAAAAACCAATATTGTTCATGTCATTGACGGATGATCTATATTATATAGAATACCGTGGATTAAAGGTCAGACATTTTCTCAAATTTGTATGAAGTACATAGGTCATATCAGAAAACGATTTTCCAACCCAACGGTAGTCATGGATGGCTATAGTTCATCAACAAAAGACATCACTCACTTGAGAAGAAGCAAAGGAATACAATCAAAAACAATCACATTCACAAGAGACATGCCACTACGAATTAAGAAAGAAACCTTTCTCTTAAACCAATCTGACAAACTTAGATTTGCTGAAATGCTGATTGATACATTTCAAGAACATAGCATCGAGGCAATACAAGCCAAGGAAGATGCAGATGTACTTATAGATAGGACAGCTGTAGAAAAATGTTGTGATATACGGAGAAGACACTGACTTGTTGATACTACTTTGTCATCTTGCAGAAAAGATTATGTTGATACTACTTTGTCATCTTGCAGAAAAGAATGCTCATTGCATATTCTTTACTACTGACAAGCAAAGTGCGATGAAAAATTCAAAGGTTTGGAATATACAAAAAAACACAACAAGTTCTTGGTGAAGATGTATGCCATCAACTTCCGTTGTTCATGCCATTACTGGTTGTGGCACGACAAGCCGATTGCATGGAATAGGTAAACCTGCCGTATTGAAGAAAATAAAATCAGACCGTCATCTACAGACTCAAGGAGAAGTTTTTCTAATGGAGTCAATGGGAAAAGATGACCTTTGCAAAGCTGGTGAAAAAGCACTAGTTTACTTGTATGGCGGCATGTCCTTAGAAGGACTTGACATACTTCGTTGGTGAAAGTTAACCACCAAAACGATGGCACTTAACAGATCATTTATAGTGCAAGTTTAGACTCTCCCATTATAATCTGATGCTGCGCAGTTTCATTCTATGCTAGTTTATCTTAGGTGTCAATACTGGAGGGGAAAAACCGCGGAGGAAATGGACCCCCTCCAATACGGTTGGACTTTGAAAAAGGAAAAACTCTTTCCAATTGAAATGACAAAGCAGCCAGCACCTGAATTCCTTTTGAAGATAATTCACTGTAATTGCAAGACTGATTGTGACAACCGTAGGTGTAGCTGCCGCAAGAATGGCATTCCTTGCTCCAGTGGTTGTAGGGAGTGCAGGGGAATAAATTGTTCAAACTCCAAACTCGAACTAGAGGAACTTGATGTTGGAGGAAATGAGGACACTTGACTATATAATTGTATATTGTTGCTAAATTGGAAAATAAATTGACTAATCATAAGGTAATCACTAAACTATTATTGGTAAGATAAAAAAAAAATCGTTTTTTTAACAATTTTTTTTTCGTTTACCAAATTCATCAAATGCATTACACAACAAACATACTTTGATAGGAGGTACAGAGATCAGAGATCAGATATAATGAGCTAAATACAGTTTTAAAAGTTTAATCAAGGTTAAATATGACAAATAGTAATATTCGGCTTTCAAACGAAAAAAAACCCATTAAAATCTTAAAACTTAAAAAAGGTTTTCATAAAATCAATAAAAAATCATCACAAACTTATTATTCAGTATGCCTAACGTTCGTTTTGTCTGAAAAATCATAAGGTTCACTAAGACTTTGAACACTTAACAATTACAAGATGTTTAAAATTACAGAGATCACAAGGGTTCGTTTGGATTTAGTTTCTATGTTGTGTATTGTGTTTTGTATACTGTTGTTTATCTGTTTATCTGTTTTTCTGTTTGTCTGTTTGTCTTTTTCATTTTTGCGATTTTGTTGTCAGTTTATTTCGACGTACGAGTTTTTTTAGTATTGGACATCAAAATGAGCCAACCCGACCTATCAATACCTTTGCGTTGATCAGGCTATAATATTGTTATGCCTAAGGGTAGGAGTTATGATTGATAGGTTTACATGTATTATGTTTCTTTCTTTTCTTGTGTTGCTCAGAGAGTTTATTTCTACTTTCACTTTCATTTTCGCGTTCCGTTACTCTGAGCTCCACTGTTATATTATGAACGGAAGGACTATGCCTATGAACACTTTATATTTCAGGTATCGCGGCCGTATTGTATTGTATTGTATGTATTATATTATTGTATGTATTATATTATTGTTTATGGGAAATATTGATAGGACAGGGTTCGTTCTCACTGTTTGACCAGGGGGGTACTTTGACATGATCCCAGCTTTAGTTTGACCTGTATATCGCTTGTCCCTTTTGCTCACCTGTTTTATTCAATCACGTTAAGGGTCTATATTGTAACCAGTGTACGTTCCCACTAAGGGTTATTCTTGATAAGCCCATATCTCCCCTTTTTCCTCGGCAGTTGTGTATTTCTATTTGTTTTTGCGCCATGTTCCATATTATTGCCGTGAGAACTTCCGGTTTTAAGGACCAATCGGAATGGACAGAGATAACCTAGTTTCCAGAACCCGGTATTATGTTTATTCAGAATTACAACCAATCGCTACTTTAATTTTACGGACACACTTATCTTTATAGTAACGGACACACTTTCTGTGTCCGCGGACTTCCGGACTATATAAACGGTTGTAGCGGACGATTCTGGACAGCTCACATTACCCTGACCATTTTTGATAGCTATACCATTATTACCAGAGCCTACCACTTGTGAACCATTACCAGGTTAATGCTAACCCCGATTGTTATGATATTTACGACCTGACAAGTGACCTATATTATTTACTATAATACTATAAATAGTAAAACCACTTCCCCATGTTTACGCACGACGATTAACATCCAAGGGGGGGGGGGGGGGGGTCTGAACCGTTTTTGCTTTGTGATATTTATTTATAACATGTATATATACTGATTTATGACTGATTAAATAGTCATTGCTAAACTTATAACTGTTTTTGTTATATTTTGTCTTGAAATGAATAAGAAACAAGTGTTTTAGATTACTCGGTCCAGCTACCAAGGTTTGCAAGTTACCATTGCATGTTTCACGATTACTAGTGAAAGATAATAAAAGGCCTGCTACCAAGGTTGACTTGTATATAGTGTTGATAAGAAAATACACACACACATTTAAATATGAGCTTCGTAATGCTATACCAGAGGCGTTACAATATGACTATGACTTTCGCAAAAAGAGACTGTATCAATGATAGTTTATGTCAGCATAACATTGTTGATTTCTGGGCTTGCATAACACTGAGGAAGTTAGCCAATTAAGTTAACGAAATTTTAACGTAAAAAGCGAAAAATTTAATATTGTTTGGTGATTCTATTTCAACGACCGATTTTAAAAAGTGTTGAAAAGGAAACCATGGTTATTGATATTGATTACGTCCCAACACTTGCCAAGTTGTAGCCAGTCAGATATGAAAAAAAACCAATTCGTATTTAATTCTAATATTAACTTACACAAGTACAAGGTAGCGTTTGACTTGGCTCCGACTTGATTATAATAATAAACAGATTAGTGTCAGTAATAGATCGCAACTCAAACGTGTCACCTGTATCGATAAACTCTAGTCCGCTATATGTTGGTAACGTCACCTTAGATAAATAAAATTAACTAAATGAATTTGTTTAATTTGTGTTGGGAAGATGTATTCCGTTAGACGTTATTGCTAGTCACGTCAAAGTTTAGTGTGGTAATTAGTTTTTATAATAATAATTGTTAGGTATTCATACAACAACGTGTTTTAGGTATCTTGTATACACATTGCATTTATGTCTAAGTATTTGTTCTCTTTTGACTTGTATCAAAATCATATTTAATGACATTAATATTTATTTTCATCATAAGAATATATAACTAAAAACCGTTTGAATATAAAAAAAATCACCTTTATTATATAAGTATATTTAAGAGATAACTGTATTGTATTTGAAGCTTTAAGGACGTCCATCGGTAGTTTTACTGTCGCTAATTTAGTTTACCTGGCGACGCGGATTAAAAAAAAGAAGATATTAAGTTTTTTTGGCTTATTATTGTAGAAATTACATGTCAATACATTCAGCAATTCAAAATGTCGGCTTCCTTAGTTACAGAAAAGGAGATAGAGAATTTTACGCTAACTGTCATCCAATCAGAACCATTGATACAAAATAATTGCATTAGAATAATGTTTGTGTTGTTTATGATACTTAATGTCTTGATTCATAATGCATGGTAACAGAATATGTTTACATTTTATTTGCATCTGATTTAAATCAGAAACCTGATCTTCAGTAGTTGTCGATTGTGGATGTGGTTCATAAATCTTTCTCTTTTCTCGCTTTTAATATAGATTACATCGTTCATTTACCGTTTGAATCGTTTTGCACTACTCATTGTTAATCCCTTTATACCTTGATGTTCGGTGTAAGCCAATGCTTCGCGTTGAAGACCGTACTTTGACCTATAATTGTTTACTGTTTACACCTTGTGAAATGCATGGAGAGTTGTTTCATTGGTCCTCATACAACTGTCATACCTCATCTTATATTTAATCATCAGATGCACTAAATGGACATCGTTTACCAATGCATCGTCTTATTGTTGTCCCGATGTTTTATTAAGCAGAACTGCTTCCTAATAAAATAAACTAACCCTAAACGACGACAGTTCTTTATTCGTAGAATAATCTTGACATGATTTTTGAATTAACACGCTTGACTTCGTAATATGTTTGCAATACGAGGTTCCTGCAATTATAATAAATTCAGTTAGTTGACTAAAGTAATGTTTATAAAACAAATTTGAGAATGGAAATGGGGAATGTGTCAAAGAGACAACAACCCGACCATGGAACAGACAGAATGTCACCAATAGGTCTTTAATGCAGCGAGAAACTCCCACACCCGGAGGCTTCCTTCAACTTATTTTGTGTCTATTATGTCAATTTTAAAAGGCTTTCTATAACAAAGCATGGGTTCTTCTTTGTATTTATTAGTAATTGATGTTAGACATTTGTATCTATCACTCGCTGCTCTTAATAACTAATAAAGCAATGACTAAGAAGCAATTTCAAAAATTTCAAAACTTCAAAGTTGTAACTGTTATATTAATTCTTTGAAACAGTATATTGAGTATTATGTTCCGGTTGAATGTTTCGAGATTCAAATAATGCATCTAAAGCGACGGTGTATTAAATAAATGAGGAATTTGAAATATTGCAACGAAAATCAGAATTTCAAATGATATTGTCAGCAAATCTCTACAGTGATATGCTCGGGATCCCTAAATGCATTTTCGTCGGTTGTCTCTTTGAGTCTTGGATGCATAACAACGAATCCACTGTCATCTAGTATAATGCAACGGAAGCCACTAAAAAAACAGAAAATAAAAGTTATTGCTTTTCATATTAGATAAAAGCTTTTTTCATATTTTCTCACTCGTAAAACCCAATAAGAGTAGGTCTTAGAAACACAAAGTTTTGTTTGTTTGAAGAACTGCATGCGATACACCTTATTGCTATTTGCCCGATATTACTTGTCATAAAAAAGTTAAATTTTGCCTTCATGAAACAAAATATCTGACGCCACAATGGAAATGTGATTGTTGTATGACATTAAAACTTCAAGCTGGGCACATACTCGGGTCAACCAAGACAGATTTCTAAATAGCGATAAGATGTTTTGGAAAACATCAGTTCTTTAATGGGGAATTCGAAAAAAGTAAAATCACATGGAATATATATTTTTATTAAGATGATAAACAACGTCAGTACATAGAATCCATACTTCAAAACCATTCATGTATTATTTGTAAAGCTGAAACGGAGTATTAATCAACAATGTTATGGTATCTTATGATCATCCTTTTCTTTTAGATATAGGACGATAATTTCCTTGACATAACCCTGGTTTGCCAACATTCCGCTTAGACACTGGTGAGGATTGATACAGTATGAGCTGTAAACATTTGTATACCGCAAGTAAAAGAAATGTAAAAAGCTGATCGAATATACCAAGCCCATTGTTTTGAAACTAAATGTTCTTTTTGTCTTCAAATTACCTACAAATGCCACGCGAATCCTAACACAAGAATAAAGTTAAAAATAGTATCAATACACTAAACAAATGAGGTAATTCTGTCTGATGCAATCTATTTCTTGGAGAAGAAGAGCAGCAGAGTTTCAAAAGTATTCCAAAATTGTAGAAATCGATTGAGAATAAAACTGTACTGTAAATCATTGTTTTTGACTTCCCTATTGCACAACATTCATTTCATTGTAGCCAAATGTCAGCAGCGGCTGCATATGGAGTATATATCTCCTAGTTGATATAATATTTCAGAACTTGCATATCTTAATATGATTAACGTGAGATATGCTGCTCTAAGATAAAATTGAGAAAGGATAATGGGGAATGTGTCAAAGCGACAACAACCCGACCATAGAGTAGACAACAGCCGAAGGCCACCAATGGATCTTCAATGTAGCGAGAAACTCTCGCACCCGTAGGCGTCCTTCAGCTGGCCCCTTTAAAAATATTTATACTAGTACGGTGATAATGGACGTCATACTAAACTCCGAATTATACACAAGAAACAAAAATTAAAAATCATACAAGACTAACAAAGGCTTGAGGCTCCTGACTTGGGACAGGCGCAAAATTGCGGCGGGGTAAACATGTTTATGAGATCTCAACCCTCCCCCTATATATCTAGCCAATGTAGAAAAGTAAACGCATGACAATACGCACATTAAAATTCAGTTCAAGAGAGGTCCGAGTCCGATGTCAGAAGATGTAACAATAAAAAAAAATCAATAATACATCAATAACAACAGACTACTAGCAGTTAACTGACATGCCAGCTCCAGACCTCAATTAACTGATTGAAAGATTATGTCTCCATTATATGAATATCAGGCACAATCCCTCCAGTTAGGGGTTTAGTATCATACTATTATAAAATATATGAGAAGAACATAACCCGTGTCATGCCAACAACTGTTATCTAAAACAAATGTGTTTAGTTCCGATGCAAAGACCCTGTAAGTGAATCAATATTAAAGCCGAAATATACAATTTAACTAAGATCCAAACTGATACATGTGATAATGAAAAAAAAACCAAATAGAAAATCTTGCTTACATCTTATCGCCCCAGGATAGATAACCACTGGTTATAAACCAATTGAATTATTGCCGTGGAAAATACTGATTATATGTTATCGTCAAAGGACGGACAAACATAGAAAACGATCCACTTAAAATACCTCTTGGAAAATGTTGTTTTACATGTTATTACCGCAGAATGGAACACACTAGTTATTTACCAATTATAATTTGCCCATGAAAATCTTGCTTACATACAAAGGATGAACACTCATCAGTTATGAATTCCAGTTGAAGTATTCCCATTGAAAATATTTTTTTATAATAACTTATTATCTGCAAAGGATGGAATATATTCGTTATGAACCAATTAAAATTTGTCCATAGATATTTTGCTTACCTGTTATCGCCACAGGAAGGATACACACTAGTAATGAACCAATGAAAATACTCCAATGGAAAATCTGCAGCTGATGCATCAGTTACTATATTCGAACTAAAAAAAATCCTAGATAATTAAATGAATTATATTTAGATTTCCTCTCTTTATGAATTTATCTTGTTTATGTTATCCTTAATTTTAGCAGGAGTATAACATATCAAGCAGACATTAGTTAATTTTAAAGTTGCAAAATGGATGTCACATTCCAAACTTGGTATTTGTGAAGTGATCCAAATTATATACAACCATTGTAAACCTTTATTTATAGTTGTATGCGAAATCTATAAATAAAAAGTAAGTCTGATAATTGAAAGGACGAAAGTAGCATTGAGCCTAAAATAGGAAAAGTACACAAATGGATAAATATGAAGACAAAAAATACCAGGTCACATAAAGATACCATGAATTCATTAATATTCGTTGGATAATGATTTTAGTGGATTTCATGGATATAGGAGGAACCACGAATTTAAATGCTCAACGAATTACAAATTGTTCTAAAGAAGTGTTCAGGTTTTTCGCGATTCAAAAACAAATGATACTCATGTAAATTAATGAATCCACATTATTATGATAACAATTTAATGGAAAGCCTTCGAAAGTGCAAGAAAACTTACAAAACCATATATCTTTGTTTCTTTAATTTAATCCTCTTTGGTAGATAAAATCTAACAGCATCATCATTCTGATGTAATGCATTTAAAATTTGATGTAAGCTAAAAAAAATAAAATTTAATTAACTTTTTTTTGCACATCATTTTATTTGGATCTTTTCAAAAACATTTGACTATTTCATTTGATAGAATAATTACCCTTTTTTATGTATCGTGTGTACAAATGTTAGAACTATTCCTGATCCCCAGGCATCAACATAAGGTGTGGTTAGGAACATGGAGCCTGGCAGTGCCATCGCCTGTCGCCACCTTTAAAATTAAAATTATTATATAACACCAAATTTTGGAATGGCATATATCATAAAGAGTAAAATCACAAAAATACTGAACTCCGAGGAAAATTCAAAACGGAAAGTCCGTAATCAAATGGCAAAATCAAAGGATAAAACATAATAAACGAATGGACAACAACTGTTATATTCCTTACTTGGTACAGGCATTTTCAAATGTAGAAAATGGTGGATTGAACCTGGTTTTATAGCGCTAAACCTCTCACTTATATTAAAGTCATAAATTAAAGACCATTTAAATTTAGTTCTCGAATATGCATCGACTCTATGTGCACTCAATGATACGTCTACATAACAGAAAAATGTTTTCAATGAATTTCATTCTACATTTTCATGTCTAGTTTCTTTTTTTCTATTCTATTGTAAGAGGGCTCGCGGGTCTAAATCATATTCTATACTTAATATACGATTTCTATATATTTTTCTATAAATGAAATTTATCTTAATAGAAAAATGAAATACTTAATAGAAAAATGAAATACTTAATAGAAAAATGAAATAAAAAAATGTGGTCACCTTCATTTACGCCCACAATCTGCTTTTGAAAGAAGCATACATTTTTGTTAATGTCCTTTTTTCTGTTGAACTAATAGGAGAAATAGCGGTAATTTTCGAAAAAAAAAGAACTAAATTACAGAAATCGCTTAAATTTTACAATTTTGTTGTTTATGTACAGCTCATTCGAAATCAACAATAACAAAAATAGGTCACCGTTGAGTTTAAAAAGATATATATTTAATTTCACTGCCGAAAATGGGATTTTTGCACCAAAGAAAGATATTTTGGAGCTTTTTCAACGATATCTACATTTTAAAAGTCACCTGGGGCCAACACAAATTGATTTTTTGGAATGATTTTTGTACCATATGATAAAGTAACAACTACTATTGGTAATAAATACAATTTGTAATGAAAAATTAATGTTTGAAATTAAAAAAAGTTAAAGTATGATTTTGAGATGTTTCTACCTATATATTGTTAATATTAGTGTAATTAAGGAATGACTGTAATGTTTTTTCTGTCTTCGAAGAAATAACATTAAAAATGGTAATGCATACTGAATTACCCGCTTAGCATTTTTATTTTGATGTGTGCACCACATTTTTAATGTTATTTCGAATAGAAGGAAAACATATTAAAGTCATTTCTTATAATTTAACTCAAAATCCCATTTAAAGCTGGTGTAAATCATGAAAATATATTAATGACGCCACGGTCACAGAACAAAGTTATGTCTATCAGCTGATAGACAAATCACTGTCAGCCAATCAGAAAACGTGTAACATCCAAAATTAGATTATTATAAAGTATCAGTAAAGACAAAATCTATTTCTTTGCTTGCATCAGCAAATCTCAAAATATTGCAATTAATGAGAAACACTGTTATTCAAATAAAGAAATGAGTAATTAATTGCATTTCAGACTGTTTTAACAAATACCAAATACTAAGTTTTTTAAATCTAATATTAACGAAGCCATTTAAGGAACTTATAGAATATGACATGAACTATGGACCTAGTAACGTAGTTATAGTTTTTGTTTCCAAAAAAACTGGGCATTTTTTTTTCTGCTGGTAGGCTTTTCATTTTCAAAGTAATCGGTATACAAAATTCATTGAAACAATTTCTTTCGTGTTCTTTAATATTCATAAAACTTAGAATTATTTGAAACCCTTTTTTATACCAAATACATACGACGATTTGTGTCACATTTTACAAATTTCAATTTTTGGTGTTCTTCAATTTAAATACTAGTTTGACCTTTCGGACTTCTTTAAATGAAATGCCCGTGATACGTGTTAAATTATCAGTCCGGTGTCTTAAGTTGATAAAAAGTAAAATCACAAAAATACTGAACTCAGAGGAAAATCAATTCGGAAAGTCCATAATCACATGGCAAAATCAAATAACAAAACGCATCAAAAATGAATGAACAAGAACTGTCATATTCCTGTACTTGATAAGTTATTTTAAGACTCATAATAGGTATGCAGATTATGATTGAAGACTAGTGATGAATAAATGTGATATTTATGAAATATATCTTGGTTATTTTTTTAAACTTAGCACTACCTCAGTCTAATATAAAATTACAATTCTTTAATATATCTAAGTAAAAGTTGAGGATCAATTTACCTTAAATCCAGGATTAGTGTTGATATTTTTTGTTAGAAAACCTTTGTATTGACTAACATCTGCAGCAGTCTCATCACGGTCTAAATATTGAAAAGGGTTTTCAAAGGCGGCTTGTGAAAACTTTACACAACTTCGGTCTGAAAAGGAATCCCAATTCTTGTTAATACATCATGTAAATAATCATCAAAGTAAAAGACACTAAATAAATCCGAAAAAAAAAATTAACTAATGAAATTGAATGACATAAAAAAATGCATTCTCATGTATAGATTTTATAGACTTGAAACACAATATAACTCCATAAGCATCTACGAAGGAAAACTACAAATATTTTTTCTATGATGATAATGGCCTATTGATTGTAGCGATATTGAATACGAACACATCAGTAAATGTAATTCACACTTTTTCTTGCAGCGAAGCGGTTTTCTGAATTTACCTTCATAAGAAATGGCTCAGGCATTTTAACATTTTAAAAAAGCTAAGGATGTGTAAATAAGCTTCAACGTTAGGATTTGAAGTACCGAATAGAACTTACCAAAACAGCCATGCAACGTTAAAGTCAATTTGCTTGAGGCAGTGTGGACCATGGTTTCTTAAAAAGTTTTTGATTTATCCAGAAAAACGATATGGACCATATAGGACTTCTAATGAAAGTTTTGTTTTCATTTTTTATGACCGGAAAGTTTTGAATAAATATATGTTATAAATCACTGACTACTTAGCTGATTATTCGTGTTGCTTAGTCTTTAGTTATCTATGTTGTGTATTGTGTACTAATATGTATCTGTTTGTCGTTTTCTTTTTAGCCATGTCGTTGTCAGTTTATTTTCGATCTATGAGTTTGAATGTCCCTCTGGTATTTTTCGACCCTCTAGCCGGTGCTAGTACTGTAATGAGATAGATACTTCTGTAGTAAACTAGAAACATTATCATGATATGTGAAACTGTGCTATTTTCCTATACCTTATTACTGATTACATTTGCCTAGACATTTTGGTTTATTTGATCCCACTTACCTAATGTCACACGCCTCTTGTAGAATTTACAATCAAGAAAATCATCATTAAGCAAACTGCGATTATGGTACATAAAAACCTTGTCCTTATCCGTGTCACTCAGTTGAAATTTTGATTCAAAAATTTCTGCGTACGATTCGTTTACAAAAACAACACACACAGAAAAGTTACTCCTATGTATCTACAATTCACAACATATGTACATTAGTATAAGTATGGTTATATATTTTTCATACAATGATGACGTATTATTTCACAATAAAAAAAAAAAATCACAAAAAATACTGAAAGTCCTCAATCAAATGGCAAAATCAAAATCTCAAACACATGAAACGAATGAATAACAACTGCCATATTCCTGACTTGGTACAGATATTTTATCATGTAGAATGTGATTGATTAAACCTATTAAATACTAAAACTCTCACTAGAATGACAGTCGCATCAAACTCCATTATATTGACAGCGATGTGTGAACAAAACAAACAGACATGATATGCTCTCAATTCAAACTCCATCATTACAAATTAGATATATGGATCTGAACTGTCTTTTTAATCGTATGATTTGAATATGTGAATATTATCAAGACCTTTAATGTATCGCCTCTAAATGACGTTTTATTGTTTGTTGCGTCATTGTGTCCGAGAACGACTTTACCCTTTGTTTTTTGCTATTTTTAGATTTTCAACGTTTGAATCACTATTTCAGTTTTCTAATATTTGGCCTCTGTATTTGGAATGTTCATCGTGTACAGAACCATTGGTACTGTACATGTAACTAAAAATAGGCAGGGTTCGGTAAAATGTTGATTTATGGTTAAAATAGAGCAGATTCTTTCAGTAACTGGTACAATTGAGAATATTGTTTCTTAACAAGCCCGTACCGAACCCCATAAGAAATGTGCTTGACGACTGGTATCGCTACTACCATCATTAACCAGTTTACCACGTGGTTTGGTGAAGAACTTCGTAAATGATTTGGATCCAGTGCCTCCGCTAAAATAAAGAAAACTTCCGTTTGAACAACTCATAAATTTGCAAACATTATGTGTTTTGATAAATTTGAAATTTAAAAATCATTTGGTTCTTTGATACCACAGTTTCTGTTTCAAGCATCTGACGTACAAAGCATAGGACTGGTATCTCCGATGAGTCATATCGCTCGAATAAACATTTATCACGGAAATCATCGAATATACGATTAACATTGATTAAGCAGACCAAAATTTCAAACATAACACACCAGTGTCTTTGAAATTTACTTGGTGGACTTAAGATGGATATAAACATCCTTAACTTTATTGACACCATCGCGAGTTGGTTGACCGTTATATAATATCACTTTCACAGATGATAGTACTTTAGATGTGTTCCATATTATAAAGTTGTGGACATATTTGACTTGGCTTTACTGTTCGATGCAAAACATCCGATTGCACATTTTTCTTTCTTCCTTTTTACTTATGAAACACAAAGACTGCACATGTAATTAACTAAAACAATGCAATGAAAAAGATAACGTAACAAAATAGTATACATTTTCATTGACTCAATGACTGATTTGGCAGCATCTCCTCGTTCGAACACACCAATATTGACAAGAACAGGGTCTTCTGTAGATTTAACAAATGCTGCATTTGGTAACAAAGGATGCATAAGTGTTCTCCCGGTACCATCTATCATAAACGCATAGGTGAATTCGTCCTCAGAGAAGTACTAAATTTCAGTCAAAAGTTTACTTATTTTCACATCCGTGCACATTACTCCATGCAATCCACTCGATACTTGCACACGTCGACATAATGATGTAATTAAACCTAAAAAACGTAAAGGTAATCAAATCAAATATATTGTGCTACGTTGTATTTATACAGTCACAAAGATATCACTAGAGGGACATCATTTAAATTTAAAAGTAAATTTAAGTTAAGATTTAAGATCAACCCCATTGTTTGCGGATGGGGTGGGGAAGTGCATTGTGTTAATCAGGTTGTATTTTACTATTTTGTGTTTCTAAAATTTAAGTTTTCTATTATATAACACAAAGAATTCCTTCCTACATACAGGTTCCAGTCTTAAATATTATCATAAATGATCACATCTCACCATATTAGCATGTCGAAATCATTATCATTTGTATAATATCGTTTCTTAAATTGTACATTTGTTTTTTTATACGAATCTGACTGTACTATTTTTATATGCTAATGACCATGAAAAAAGCTGAACTGTACACAAATGAAAATAATGCATACATCATTACTGTCAACTAACCGAAAAGGTGACTTTTCATACCTCTATGTATAATTCTAATTTTTTTATTCTATCATAAGCTATTAACACAAATCGGAATTTTTAAAAATATGAAATCTAAAGAATCCGTTTTTCTTCCAACCAGAACTCATAAAACAAGGGAATAGTCAGTGCTAAACATTACTTTTTCATGTTTTTGTGTCTCGCAAGTTCTCTGGCGTTTATGCAAAAACTAGTCCTGATATCAATAATGAGTTTTTTTACAACCATTGAGTCGATGCCACTGCTGCTGGAGATTTATGTCCCCGAGGGTATCACAGGCCCAGTAGTCATCACTTTTTGTGCTGACACGAATTGTCATTGATATGGTTATATTTATAAATGATTTGTTTACAAAACTTTGAATTCTTTGAAATACTAAGGCGTTTCTACCACAGGCATAGATAACCTTAGCTGTATTTGGTAAAACTTTTAGGAATTTTGGTCCTCAATGCTCTGCAAGTTCGTACTTTATTTGTCCTTTTTGAACTTTTTTGGATTCGAGCGTCACAGATGAGTCTATTGTATACGACACGCGCGTCTTGCGTATATGCAAAGTTTAGTCCTGGTATCTATGATGAGTTTATTATATGTTTTTCAGTCATAACTATATAGTAGTGTAGCGTCATTTTTTAAGGGGTCAATTATAATACCAGTATACCTACCTACTCCTGAGAAAGGATCTACATACGGTACAGTGTATGTTGATTGGTCTGCTTGGCCTCCTGCTGGTAGATACACATAAAATGTAGCCAATTTAGTTGGAAAAAATGTCTGGTTACCTTGGTCAAAATACTCGAAGCGTCCAATCTGAAAATACAAAGAAAAGGTAAAGAAATTAAGGTTATTACAACGTTTGATGTTATCTTTGTAATAATCCTATATGTAAAGATCTGTGTAAACGAACTGACTGTTACATATTAAAGACAACACGAAACCGAATGACGTTACGCCACGAGTTGTCGTTCCTGACGTTAGCGAAAAACGTTCACACATATAAGCCAATTCAGCAGGTTCTGCAATCACTAAACTGATGAAAGTTTACTTCTGCCGTAAAATTCAAATTCCATTCAATAATTCTTTTTAAAATACTTAAAATGTGTTGACTTTGAAAACCTTTTTTTCGAAAGCCACTTAATTTTAAAAAAATAAACCCAATCTAGAATTAAGAGCAATTAACTTACAAAACAGATAACGTTCTTTGATTAGAAAAATTGTAGAAAATAGAATTTTGGCAGTTTCAGCACTGTTCAGAAAGGTATGCTTTAATGAACATATGTAAACCTACCTGTTTCGGTCCGTAAGAAGCATTGTGTAGAGACTGATTCGTCATACTTTGTAACAGTGTCTTTGCACTTTCATCTGAAGAGATATAATTTTATAAGTCAACAGTTTGATGGCATGTCTTGCATAGTTAAATGAAATTGAAATAGAGACCGATAGTATTTTGGTTTCAATCACTTGCTCGGGACGACAAAACTAACGTTATTCAAAACGATTATTCGTCCATTCAAACATGTGTATGTTATTATTCAATTATGGCATAAATTACTTTAATTGCTTTAGACAAAGAGGGATATTTGAACATGGCATAAGATACATATTTTACGACTGGCATTAACTTTAACGTTTTCATAAGCTTGTCGTTTTTAAATGTTATTGTATTTAAGTTTGTCAGATACATGATTGTGATAAATTTGTTCGTTTTCTGCCTTGTATTCAGCAGTTCTGTTTTGACATGAATTATCATTAAAATGGTTATAATTTAAAATTAACTGTTTACAATTTTTTTTTTAAATACACAGCTTTTCTACCCCAGGAATACATTACCTGAGCTGTATATGACAAAATATTTGTATTGTCCTCGATGCTATTCAACTTCGTATTTTATTTGGCCCCATTTTGTTCCCCTTTTATTCCAGCTTCATTGATAAGACGTTTGGTATCCGATGAATAATAGTTTGAAAATAATTATATAACACAGAAAAAATCTTTTACCTTGCCCAAGGAGATAAGTAAAAATTGAAATTTTATTTCCATATTTCGAATTCTCATTGCTGATAACTTGACCCGGGTTATTCCCAGACGAAGAGATCCCATCAGTGATGAATAGAATTATTTGTTCTGAAAAATCAAGGATGATATGTTTAGTTGCAGGCCTGACGTTTGTGAATATCTTTGCAGATATATTCATTTTTTTTTCATTTAATAATTGAATTTGACAGCAATACTATAGAGTCGTTTTGCTAAATGTTTCCATAATAATCATGCATAGCTTGATGCTCGGTGTGAGCAAAGGCTCCGTGTTGAAGACCGTACTTTGACCTGTAATGGTTTACTTTTACAAGTTGTGACTTGGGTGAGAGAGTTGTCTCGTTGGCATTCATTACACATATTCTTAAATCTTTAGTTTTGTTTAAAGTCAGATCAAACGTTTAAACATTTTCTAGACATCTTTAGGATTTTATAGAGTAACTGATTTCAAGGGCTCGAAATAAGATACTACATTATGAAATAATTTAATTTTGGATGTAACGCGTCTTCTGATTGGCTGACGTCATTTTGTTATGAGCCCATAGACATAATTTAGTCATGTGACCGTGACGTCATCAACGTTTTTTCATGGTTTTCTACGGTTTAAAATGGAATTTAGAATTAAATTATAAGAAATGACTAATATTTTTTCTGTCTATTCGAAATAACATAAAAAGTGTGGTGCACACTGTTAAATAACCCGCAACGCGCGTTATTCAGTGTGCACCAAATTGTTTATGTTATTTCTTCATAGACAGAAAAAAATATTACAGTCATTTATTAAAGGGACTAAACAATAATCCAAAGATCAAAAATATTTCTCTGGCAAACAAGTTAAGGGACTTTCAATTTTGAATTTTCCTCGGAGTTCAGTATTTTTGAGCTTTTACTTTTTAGAAAAAAATCAAAACAGATTGGTTTCGTTTTTAAGTCAATAATTCAACTTTTGTTGATCACGTAAGCATTCGATCTTTAATCTAAATATAAGTCGGAGATAGGTCACACATGTTCACAGCTGTTCCAGTTATTAACAGAAAACAATTGTTAATATTAAAAAGTATGAATAAAGGAAGCCACCAGAACGAACTATCACGTTGATTTGAAGCGGCAACAAATAAAGCTATAACTTATACTCACAATTAAATCAAGGTTTTTTTCTCATCTCGGTATATTTGATATTTGTAAAAATCAAAGGAGACACGCACTTACGTTGTGAATAGTTGACCTAGCATCTTTTAGAATGAAAATATTTCAAACAATGTCAACCGCTTTGAGAATATTACTAGCATAGTAGTAAGCTATTTTAAGTGTTGACATTGATTACCATTGATAGAGTCATAATTGTGAATTAACAGGTTACTAAAGTCAGGAAAATGGCCATTGTTATATTATAGTTCGTTTCTGTGTGTGTTACATTTTAATATTGTGCATTGTTGTGTTTCTATTGTGTCGTATGCGTTTTCCTCAATTTTAGTTTGTAACCCGGATTTGTTTTTTACTCTCTGTCGATTTATGAGTTTCGATCAGTGGAATAATACTGCTGCCTTTATTGTATATTTTCAAAATACAGCTTTCGATTACCTTAGCTTTTTTACAATTTTTATGATATCAAATTATTAATATATTTTATTACATAATTAACTTCACCCCTACACAATAATGAAGTACTATAACTTCAAAAACGTTTGATTCTACACTAGACATTCCCAACATAGTGAACTATTTCCATTCTCAATTTTAGAATAGGATTCATGATAGTGGGAGATATTAGCAGGCAAAATCGAAGGAATTGTGCAAATGATGATACAAGCATGAAAATTACCACAAAGCATCCTTATTATATACTTTTTAAGAAACAACTGCTGGCCACTAAAAAAATCATTTTTTCAAGATGGCCACGGCCTTTTTCTAAAATGATTGTTTTTAAAGTTTGAAATTACTGAATTTTTCTGGAAAACTCTTCTTTCACCTTCTTTTAGTGAAACAGCTATCATGTTTGGTAGCTACCTTCCTTACATGTGACAAATGTACTAGAAATGAATTTTTGACATATCCAGGGTTTGCGCATGGGCGAAAATGTATCAACATTCATTAAAGAAAATTTAAACTATGTACTATAAAATTAATGTTTTGGGATTTTCAATGATATTATGATTTGGTTTGATAACATTTTTCAAGGTTATGATACACATCATTTAACAATTTTGCACATGCGCGCGCAAACTTTTTATAGACATAAAGAGCGATTTGTATGCACTACCAGGGCACACTGGTATAAATCGTAGTTCATTTCATTTCTCTAAAAATCGAGGCTCTTGTAGAGCTGTTCAAGTAAGTGTAACATCTATGATGCCACTGTTTAAAAACAAGCCCATTCAGTTGCACACCTCAGGTATTCGATGGATAAGGCGAAAAATGTGGTTAATACGGGAGAAACATCAATAGTAATGGCAGATCAGCCACTTTTGGTAATGGCTATTCAGTGGGAATGGCCTGATTTGTACGGAGAAGATAAGTTTATCGTCATGTGAGGTGGGCTGCACCTTGAAATGACTTGTTATACAATTATGGGTGATATATTACGTGATAGTGGATGGACATGTGTCTTCACTAAAACCAATATTGCAACACCTAGAACGACAGATTTTTTGTATGTATGTTCAAATGTACCTAGGACTAGACACGCGCATCAGATAACTGTTTGTGCTTTGCTTAAATTGTATATATCGGCTTAAGAAAGCTAAACACAGAAATTATTATCATGTTATGACTCTGTGACGTTCAATGATTTGATAGACTGGTGTAGGGAAATAGAGTCATCTCGAGCACAGTTTAATTCCTGGCGTTCAATTATAAAGTAAGAACTTCTTGTGAATTTAGTAGTATGCTCATTTCATGAGTAAGATTTTGTACAAAAAGTCCATATAAAGCATGATGCCGTATTTATCAAGGTCTTGATAGTGTAAATTATTCTCGATCATTACCGACCTTCTCCGAGATATGACTTCCCTTCTCTAACATCACCCACAGGTGCCAATTGATTTTGAAAATGATAATTTCACTGTACGTAAGACCAGCAAATATTTTTTCTATATCACAATTGATCAGGCAAAAAAACAGAATAATGCTGTTGTGAAGGGCGATGTTGTTGTTATAGGTCTAACCGAAGATCCATTTAGACATATGGATGGTAGCTGGACCAGAAGTCAGTAGACTATCAGATGAAATTTAAAGATCTAGTGGTTTGAGGCATTATATTACTGATGAACGACTTAATGAACACTCTACAAAATCACAAAAGGATTTCTTTAAAAAGATACGAATATCGTTTGAAGCAAATGCAAAACGAAGGAGAACCTATTTCTTATAACCAGATCAAAAAGAACAACTTCCTATTTTGTCCGTAAAATAAAACTGTAAACGTCTTTGTCAAAAACAAAGCTAGAGAACCTTAAAAGTGATTGCGATATCTTTTCTAGACTTTTATATCTTGTCACAGTAGACAAATTGACTTGGAATATTTCTTTATCCATAAAAAACAAACTGCTCCTCCATTTTTGTCTCAGGATGTCACTTTAAACAGTGGTATTAAATCGGTGCAAAGGGGTATACTTGAAACATTTATCGTTGGTGGGGCAGCAATGGTTTATTTCAGGCCACCTTGTTGGGCAACACTATTTGATGATTTTGTAAATTATGTCATACTGCCTTACATAAAATCTTGCATCGATCAGTATTCAAGAGTAGACATTGTATTTGATGTTTACTAAATGAATGATTTACAGGCTAGATATGACAAGACAAAAGCAAGGTTCTTGTGCTAGACGGAAAGGTGTTGGTTCTAGTAGAACACCAGGGAAATGGAGTAGTTTTCTCTGTGAAGATGACAACGAAACGAAACTGTTCAAGTTTCTTGCCGACCGAATTGCTTCTTTAGAGACTAATAGGGATACTTTCCAGCTATCCCTTATAATAATGGAGAAGCATATATACTAGTGTTTGTCCATGTTTAGCATGATTATGAAAATTATTGTAAAACGGTAATTTTAGGTAGCACTGACACAGATGTAGTAGTATTAAGAATTGCAGCACTCCCAAAATATGGTGGAACAAGCTGTGGGTAGGTTTTGGCAGGAATGAAGATTTTTTATTGCTTCCTGTACGTGACATATAAAATGCGTTTGGTCCTCGTGTAGCTACTCTTCCTTTTGTTCATGCATGCAGTGGATGTTATACTTTGTCGGATTTTCGTCGGAAAGGGAAGAGGTCAGTTTGGATGACATGGAAAGTATTTCAAGGTGTAAGGGACGTGTTAATCTTCGCTGAAGTATAAAATCACATACATGGACATCAAAGAAACATTTGTTTGCATCATGTATGACACAACAACATCAACATTTGCTGTTAACGAGGCGAAATGTAAATTGTTACCCAGGAATCAGCGGAATTGTGATGCAGTTTTTTCTCAGAGCACATTAAAAGAAAAGCATATCAAGGAGGACAAGTTTGGGCTCAGCCTGATTGATGTATTCGACAGGTACATGTACCTAGTCATGAACACAGGGGTTGGATGAATAAAAAAATCAATGACAGTTGGAAACAAAAAAGGACTTCTTCGGCTGCCGTTGCATCCTCCTGTCAGGAAAAAAATCCAGCTGTGTTGACAACTGTAAATGCTACTGTTCTGTCCTTCCTTGTACGGGTTTTTGTATTGGCTACTGTCAGATAATTGTAAGATAACCAACCTGTCTTTCTAACAAAACAACGCATGTAAACTTAACAAAGAATGTGATATCACTTGTTAAGTTGATGGAAACTATAAAAAAATACATTTTCTAAATTTTTGCCGCCATTTTGGAATCGGAAGTCACTCTTTTTTGTCATTTATGTGTTGTTTTGTCGTACTTTAGGAACTGTAATTTACGTTTTACAAAAACTTACACTGTATTATACCTATAACACAGCTTTCAAGGATTTACGGAATGTAGCCAATTGGATATGACGCCATTTGCAAAATGATCGGCGGCCATCTTGAAAAAATGAAAATTTTTGATGGCCAGCACTTGATTTTTTTAAATATCATTTATACCAAATTTCATGCTTGTATCACGATTTGCACAATTATGTCCATAATATCTCTCACTTTGACAAAAATCTTTAGTCTTGCTATAAAAAACTTTGCTATATTAAGTGGCCGTCTACTTATAATATGGTTTAAGATATCAGTAGAACACTAAACATTGGCTAAAAGAACAATAATGTCAACCAAGAGAGAACTGATTATCACAGCCAGTAGACTTATTGTAGATATTGTCATGCTGGTTTCTTAAGGTGGTACCTTACACTACAGGGAGATAACTCTGTAAAATCAGCAGAACGTTTTAATGACTTTGTGTTCATAAGGGAATACTAAGCTTCTCAATGATAAAAATAAGTGTTTGTCAAACTGCTATATAACCAGTGTAATTTTTCTGATTAAACAGTTGGTTCAAATTTTTTATCTTTCTACTATAGTTTTATACACTAATTCAAACATGATAATAACACAATTCAGAAAAATGTATATTTCTACGCATTCTTTTTAAAACGTGAATATGGAGAAACATCACAATCATTAATATCTTCCTATATTGTGGTACTCCAAAAATTCCATTGAATGATATATTGGCAAAAACTGTAGACATAATTATTACTGAGCATGAAAAGTTATAATCGGGATGTGAAATGGTTCATGGTACTCTCCAATAACATGAGAGTCTACAGTAGACATATGTATTCTCGATCCCCATTACAAAGACTGACATGCTGGTCCTAAGTATGCACAATAAGAACAGAAGTCATTATTTAGAAAATAAACATAGTTCTATTTAAAGCTATGTTTTGGTAAAAATCATTTTAGCTTTCTGATGGATAGGAAATAGTTTAATCACAAAAATACTGAACTTCGCGGAAAATTCACAACGGAAAGTCCCTAATCAAATCGAAAAATCGAAAGCTCATGCATCAAATGTGTGAATAACAACTATCATATTCCCCGACTTGGCAATGGCATCTTCCTATGTAGAAAATGGTGGATTGAACCTGGTTTGATAGCTAGCCAACGACGCAAAGACAATTATGTATTAAGCAAAATGGATCCCACTATCATTACTGATTATGACGTTTACAACTGAAGATGAACGAATGAAATTGTTTAAGCCCTTAACTAGTCAACACCTAAAGAAAAGTTGTTCTTAGTATAATACAGAGACGATCAATGAATCATAATCAATGGAAAACCATGCAAATTGTATACGCAGTCAAACATATAGTTTTGTGTGCATTCGATGCATTGTCGTTTTTATTCCTATTCATGTTATTGATCGGAAAAAGAAATCTAATGGCAAGTGTTAATTTTTTCATTTTATTTGGTTTATTTGTATTGCTTTACCAGTACCAAGTTTTTTTTAAATTTTCAATTGTTTTAGATAATCATTGTAATAATTGTACATACATTTTATGTAATTGTTAAGCTGAGTTTTGGGCGCTGTAATTATCAATAAAAACTATTCTTATTCTAGTTCATGGGGAAAACATATGTTATCGTCTTGTTATTTAACATAATAGTATTTTTTTAGAATCATGTCCCTACTGCCAGTTTTCTCACACTGCTGTATCATACCAATTCCGCAAGACATGCTGTATTCGATTTGTTTTTTAAACTGTGTTTTTGAAGAGCACATTGTAAGAAAAAAGAAATGCAGCAATTATGAAAAAGGAGATGTCATCCAAAATTATTAAGAATTTTGAAACGTCTTTCTGTACATAAAATTGATAATGGAAATGGGGAATGTGTCAAAGAGACAACAACCCGACCAATAGAGAAGGCAACAGCAGCATACTAATTTTGTTCGTGGTATTATAAACGTAATTTGAAAACTGTTATTATCAACCTCCCAGTGGTTTTTTTTTAACTGCCGGTAAAAACGTCTTTGCAGTTATGTCATTAGGGATTTAATAATAAGGGATTTGACAAGAACCCATATAATTTGTATAGTGAGTGTATACAAATTTTTAATTTAAAGGATAGGCATAATCGATATCAGTGAAGCTGGTTTTTTTTCTCTTCAAAATCGTTTCTTATTTAAGGGATATTATAGAATCCCTGGTGTAACATTATCACTTTTACATGTATACTCATCAAGAGAGCGTGATCTACTATGGCAGGAAACTTTAAATACTGTTTTGAATGTAACGGCAATTTAATAGTCCATTTTTCACATTACCAATTTTTGACTCAAAAATTACTATTTTTTCTACAGATTACCTTCACTGTTGTAGAACATTATGGTACTCGATCAAGCAAGAGCATCGTCAATGAATAAATTAAAGATTTCAATCGGTACAATTTTGAGGGAAAGTTAACTATTCAAATGCTTTCTATACATGACTTTATCATCAAAAATGGTAAAGTTTTCCCCCAAAAACTGCACCGATCACATTTTTGATTTTTTCTGTTTTTGACTGCTCGTAATTAACATTAACACATGCAGAAACACAGAGTAGGTAACTTGTCGAATACTTGTTGAGTCTATAATATGAAAATGGCCTATTACATGTCAGCTAACATTCGGCAAACACCAAACTGTAATTGTGTATACAAAACCGAATGTTAAAAGCAAATAATATTGATAAACATTGTCCGGAATTTTAAATTTACAAAGTTAACGTGCATTCATAAGAAGAATGTAAACATGATAAAAAGATATATATTAATATAAAATAAGGATATTAACAATAAAAAAAATAAGAAACACATTATGTAAATTCTTCATATATAAAAAAATGGTCTATGTATTATTTATAAACGAGCTGTAGATATGCGGATTTCTTGTAAAGATTCAGGGGTCTGAATTTATGAAACTACTGCACCATAATGTGCATAATCTAAAACGAGAGTGCTTGATCTACTATGACCATTAATATTATTATGTATACTGTTCTAGAAGAGGGACGAAAGATACCAAAGGGACAGTCATACTCATAAATCTAAAACAAACTGACAACGCCATGGCTAAAAATGAAAAAGACAAACAGAAAAACAATAGTACACATGACACAACATAGAAAACTAAAGAATAAACAACACGAACCCCACCAAAAACTAGGGGTGATCTCAGGTGCTCCGGAAGGGTAAGATGTGACGTCTACCAAATTATTAAAAAAAAATTCAATGTAAAAAGCATGCAATACTAATCCTATTTTTTAGTATATTTATTCAGATAGGTTAAAAAGAGGGAAACATGATAATATATGTATGTATATAAATATAAAATGAGGAGATTTTAACTATACAAAATTAAGTCAGAAACAAAGAATATAAATAATGTTCAATATATGGGTTTGTATAACGTGGAAACTAGCGGAAGACGGATGTTATGAAAAAACATTTTATGATCATTTGTCTATCAAACTTTATGTCCAGCAGATGAGTCAACATAAAAATTATGATTAATTGTCGGTTGAATCTGGTATGGCGGTGGTGGTGAATCCGTACTACTACATTCCTCCTTTTCTCGGTATTGTCTAAGTTCATAATCTGGAATAGCCTCTATATACGGATCAGCATTTTCATTACGATTTCTAGTTCTGAAAAACTTAATTCCACAAATCATTATGAGAGTGAGAAGGATACCAAATGCGATTGATCCACCTATTATTCCGCCAATTTGACCTGCATCAATTTCATCTGACGTCTTGTCAGTTGTGGTTGATGGTGCCGCTGCTAAAAAAGAATAATTGGTATGTTCTGTTACCTAATTGATATTCATGCTCGATTTATTTTCGCGACTTTTGAAAATTGAAAAGATAACGGGAATATAATAAGTTGTGAAATTAATATGACTACATTTTGTCCTTTATAAATAAACTAATTAAATTTAACAAATCAATTAACAAATCGCTGCGAAGCAAGCTGAAATTTGCGATGTGATGAGTCACAGGTGACCTTTACAATTGGTTATTAGGGTCGAATGCTCGTTTACATTCTGTATATGCTTTTCTAAAGCCAGAAATCTGTAATTCAGGGCTGTCGTTTTGTGTTGAATATCAAACTGTTTTTTTTTTGTTCTGTATATTCATCATTTGTTTGAATTGTTTAATTTTATTATGGTACACAGTCTCTGAAATAAGGTCAAATGAATAAGGCGTGTGACGTTTTTTAATATATATATCTTCCTTTCACAAAATAAAGTAGATTCATTTATGACCTTTTTTACTAGTTTTCGTGAATAGAAATGAGACTTTTCGTATATATTTGATTTCGTGGTTTTGGACTATTAGACAATAGAAACAAATGTTTTTCGTTGAACCCTTAAATTCGAGATTCACGGAAATCGTTATATAACGAATGATAACGAGTCTGCAGTTACAAAATAAGTTAGATGATATGACTTTCAATGCCACAAAGATGTAAGATTTGCCTAGTCTCAATACAACGATGAGTTAAGATAAAAAAGCAACAGTTTGATACATTGTATTGTGTCATACTTTTCATACTGTAAAGAAATATTTTTAAATAATAATTTTTTCTAACGAAAACTTTACGGATATATGTATAAAAGTTTCTCCTCATTATTAGTGCCAATATTGAACCACTTCTGAAATCAGTTTTCGTATTATAATTGAGGAAGTAAATTAACGAAGTTCAAAATTTCGGCATGAACTACAAAGTTACACCACTGATATAAGCAAAACACAATGAATCGTCAAAATTGATATTTTGTTGTCGAGATTGTTCAAATTATAATTTTAAAACAATCATCAAACTGTAAGTAAAAACAAACAATAGAAAATGGCATAATTGACAACTTTCGAAATAATGTTTTTCGTTTTTTTACTGGTCGCTTCGATGGTTGAGGGTAGCCTTCTGCAAGTGCCCGCGACACGCAAGTGGGTTATTCCAAAGCCTTTCTTTTTTTAGTTTCTTCATTTTCGATATTTTCTGACGAACCCAGTAAGTTACCAAGTTATGTTAGTTTTTTTTAACCCCTCCGTATGGACAAAAAATTCCATCTTAATATTCTGTTTACTATTCATTTGTATTCTATTCTAATGGACTTTTTTTATATCTATCTTAAGACTAAACACTATGAAATAA
The DNA here is from genome assembly GCF_963676685.1 of Mytilus edulis. Lineage (NCBI taxonomy): Eukaryota > Metazoa > Mollusca > Bivalvia > Mytilida > Mytilidae > Mytilus > Mytilus edulis. The sequence goes on along the minus strand of NC_092349.1, from coordinate 26,723,815 downwards.
ATGTGAAGTGAAAATGAATTTCTACACTTTAGCCGTCATTTGTTTACTTTTTTTAAACCTAAGGCGAACAATCCATGACATAAAGTTTTTCGAACTTATTTTTTAACACATACGTCTTTGTTGCTTTTTGATGACATTTCGGAACATAACATGTACTAAGACCTTGTGTATCATCTGGCTGACTTACACCTGATGTATCTGGTAATCGGGCACTACATGGAGGACTAGCAGACCTATTGAAACAAAATAACACCTGTTTAACTATTGTTTTACTTAGTGGTATGCATTGAGTATCCAAATTATTCATTTTATCATTTGCGTATTCTGAGTTTATTTAGCCCTTTTCTAAAATAGCAAAATCAAAAGCTTAAACACATCACATGGATAGAAAACGTCTTTCACATATTCCTGACTTCACACTTTCAGCTTTACATTTGCCATTTCAAGGTAGAATTAAAAAAAACAGTATCCAAATAAGAAGCAGCCATTCATAACAAATATAAAATTATAACTGAGGCATTACTTTCAAATTGAAAGTCTGTATCATATTTAAAGAAGATGTGGTATGATTGACAATGAGAAAGCTCTCAATAGGACATAGAACAACAACTTAAGATCACCGTAAGTCCTTCAACAATTAGCAAAGACTTTAGTTGTTCACATACTTACCCTGTATGATATTTGTTAGAACATACATCATAAATTATTGGACTGTGACATAAACATTCACACTGGTTATTGCATTCTACGATATCAGGTGATGTAGAGTCCTGCAAGATAACACAAAAGAATTCAAAGATGAATTAGAAGTTTAAATATATCATGTAAGAATATTACAGCAAATGAAATTAGTCCCGATGTGTTATTTGAAAAAATAGAATTCACTAGTGTCTGCAAGTCAGTCTAAAAAAGCAGTTATTTGTGATATTACTTTCATCGATAATACACTATCGTAAAAAGATAGAATTGATATTTATATTACTAGTAATTGAATAGTTTTCTTTTCAATTAATCATTGCTTTATCATGTTGATATCAATTCATTATAGACACTCACAAAAATAACAAACCACTCATCAAGTATTAACGTCACGTTTTACGCACTCCATACGTTTTATTGACACTTCGAAATCAGTTAAGACAATTCTAAAAGAGCTCTATGTAATTTACCATCATATTTTCTATCAGCAGTCAACACACGAGTGTGTGTTTTGTGCTGTTCGTCTTTTCAAGCAGTAGAAAGTATCCATTATTTACAAGCTCTTTGATGTTTCTCATAGAAGTACCTCTCAAGAGAACTGAATCAAAATTATTAACATCTATTGAAGCGATCAGAATGCAATACGTATATTGTAATGAAGATAAGTGGTACTCACACATTTACAGTCGGTAGATGGTATTGTCTGTCTCCTTATGATAAACACATTAGTTTCTGCAATAGGTCGTATTTCAAATGCTTCATCAGTGTCTCTGAAATCGAGTCCTCCTAATTTGTTAACTGGCATTGTCATCTAATAAAAAAGTTAAAGAACGTGTTTTAAATTAAGATATTGAATATATTAAGGCCGGATTTGTCCAATGAAGTAGATAATTAGATAATTGTACACTCGTCATAACTGATACAAGCAACTTTAAACTCATCAAACACATTCTATTTAAGTTACTTCTTTTTTTTCGACGAAGTTTCAACTAAATATCGATAAAAATACCATACAATCCATGTTCGAAGTTGTAAAGCTAATAAAAAATTAAATGAAACATTTTTATACCTAGAAGTAAAACAAACAGATGTTACCCATTGATAATCATCTTTTATAATTACTTTATGGTGAAGTTATATCATCTTTACATACTTAAAACTCACCCGAAAGGACCTTAAATTTGTATTCTTGGAAAAATCTTGGCACTCTTTCGAGTTAAGTACACCTTCCCGTTTAAGAATTTTTGCAATACCTGGTTCCTAAAAAATTAACAGCATTAGGAGAACAAATATAAAACAATATATTTCACACTGATATTGAAATTGCACAGCATGCAGATAAGTACTTTCAATGATGGATCAAAACAGCATAACACAAAGAAAAATACTTCAATTCTATGCACAAACAAAGATAAACAGAAGAAGTAACATGAACTTGATGAAAGCGATGACATAACTCGCATTTATGCATTTGACTCTTTTTTTGTCTTGTTTTTACTTAGATATCATTCAGAGTACATAGCTGTCAAAAAATTATACTATAAATATCTGAAGTCAGGATTCCTTTTAATATCAAAAGTGCTTTTAACATATCAATAAATGAATTTGTTAAAAAATTGACAAATTGAATATGAGATTAAATTCATGTTTTAATTATGATAAGCTACCCCAGTCGAATTTGAGCCTATGTTGATGTGCCCTTTATTGTCACAAGGCTCGTGATGAAATAACTGCAGATGTTTTTACCATCCAGGATTTAAAATTTTACATGCTTGTTCTAATGATAATGAACCCAGAAAAGAGACCCAGAAATTTAAACAAGTGTTATGTTCTGTTCAGAAGCAGCCCATCTTTCATCTGGTATATACAAATGTTTGCACTCCATAGGGGTTAGGTATATATAAAAAAAGAAGTTGACTGTCAATGAGACAATTTTCCACATGCGATCAAATGACACAGGAATTATGCTGTTTTTCTTGGCGTTAATTGATAGCAGGAATATACACATTTTAGGAATAAAAAATTGAAGTTTGGATATATTTGAAGTAAGGGAGGGAAAGAAACTTCTTCTTTTTTTTCTCGGTAATTGTTTTAGAAGACTATGTTAAAAAAACGTCTGTTAAGAAGAGTTAGACGCACAAAAAGGAAAATATAAAATTTTGATAGTGAAAATAAAGTTTTTAAATATGATTTGTTTAAGGCACCGACACGTTATTATATCACATAAGCAACACGACGGGTGCCACATGTGGAGCAGGGTCTGCTTACCCTTCAGGAGCACCTGAGATCACCCCTAGTTTTTTGGTGGGGTTCGAGTTGTTTATTCTTTAGTTTTCTATGTTGTGTCGTGTGTGCTGTTGTTTGTTTGTCCTTTTCATTTTTAGCCATGGCGTTGTCAGTTTGTTTTAGATTTATGAGTTTGACTGTCCCTTTGGTATCTTTCGTCCCTCTTTTGTGACAAACCTCAATAGTAATATGTTTTGGTTCTTTGAAGCCAGATTCAATTGTTGTTTCTTTAAGTCGTGGATGCATTACAATGAACCCACTGTCGTCAACAATAATGCACCTGGAAAAAAGAAAATGTATAAGATAAATATAAGCCCAGAAACAGAGTGTGTTATTTTTACGCAGATTGGTAAAAATAAGTATCAGTTAAAGCAGACATTCAGAGGACAACTGTACCTTCGATGTTCCAAGACTACTTATGAACATAAAGCTTGCGATGATGGCTTCGCTTTTAAATTCTCACAAGAAGTAAAAGATTCGTTTTTTCTGAGTTCATGTTTTTAAAATTAATTTGTGACATTCAAAACCATCTAAACATTTGTGAAATTTAGTTTTAACCTCTTTGAAAAGAAAGTATTTAAAAACCTATATCACATTTCTGTTCAGAGGTAACTAAAATGATTTATAATCATCCTTTTGTTTGTATTGGCCATTAATCTATTTAAAATATTTTTCGATCAATGCAAAGCAACTCAATCCAGAAAGGCACAAAACTGTATAATGAAAATGGATAAAACAAAATTCGAATCGAAACAATAAAAAAAACTTAATATCAAAAAGCAAATAGTCTAACTCTATCTGATTGACTAATAATTGCAATGCACAAGCTACACGTATGATGCTAGCCTGAAAAATAGATGAAGCAAAAAAACGTACCAGTAAGATACGTCATTACAAGTAGGATAAACATTACTAAACAACCAATTGAAGTATTCCAGTGGAAAATCAGCACCAACAGCAGCAGTTACTGTGGTCGAACTGCAATAAGATATCAAAAGTTAATAGCGCAAAAAAGGTGCATGTTACAACAGTACTGAATATGTGTGTTTATAAATTGAACTAACTTATATGATTGCAATGTAAAATAAATAAAAGTTGTCAATCAGAAACAACCTTGAAATCATATGAATAAAATGTACCCGGAGACATGCATGTAATTCATATTAAAAGCAATGTCTTTTCTGTTCTTAAAACAAACCAGTTTAAGAATAGCAAATAATGAAGATCAGCCAAATTCAATAAGACAAAATTACGAAAATTCATTGTCCGGTTGAAGATAAATTTGTTCTATTCCGACAAGAGTAAAACCTAGTCAAATACACGAATTGGAAATATTCTCTTTTTGGTACAGAGACTTTTACCCATTATATTGAAAATTGAGATAAAAATGCAGTGTTTCGTAAAGCGACAGACCAGCGGTATATGATGATACTCATATGGATGTTGGCGTTTCTTTTTGTTGCACTTCAGTGTTTTGCTGTTTAGTTGTTTTTCTCTTATAACTGACGTATTCCCCTTGATGTAAGTGTGTAACCCGGATTTGTTTTCTCTCAACTAATGTATGACTTTTGAACAGCGGTATATTTCTGTTGCCTTTATTCATATCTTTAATATCTTTAGTTATTTACAACATACACGACTTACCCTTTCTTGTATATAGTGTGCACGAGAGACAAGACTATTCCAGATCCCCACGAATCAACATAAGGAGTAGTTAAAAACATTTTATTGGGATGTGCCATGGCCTGACGCCACCTATAAATAAAACATGTGATGTACACGATATGCGTGTGAAGCAAATCAGTGGAAAATCATGTTTTCCTTTTACTTGAAACTTATGAATACTTTTAAATCATGATCGTGAAATATTTTATTGTTTGTCATAGAATTAATTGTGGAAAATACAAGTAGGCTGAAAACGTATTATCATAGTGTGAAACTCATACTTTTTATGAACAATTCTATCGCTTATAAGTATTTTTATTCCAGTATTTTTTTGGAACTACAAAATAAACTTACAATTTTTTTTTCCATAAGTTACTTTGAAAAACATTGCCACGTGTAAAGCTTACTATGATGAATAGGATTTGCTTATTGTTGAAGGCCATATAGTGACCTTTAGCTGTTTAAATGCAGGTTATTTATACCCTGGCATATGACAATATGACTATGGCCGTTCCTGATGAAGGTAAATCCAGATGAGCGCTTCGGACGTATTAAATTGAAAACGAGTAGTTTTCATTTTTTAAATATCAGTAAAAACCAAGTTATAAGAAAAAAAAGGATGTTAGGCCCATTACATCATGTTCATTGCCTGAAACTTTTTCATTACAAAATGTTATTATATGAATTACATGTAAAGTCACTAATAAATGGAAAACTTATCCATTTCTTACCATGCTCTCTTTTCGTGATCATAAGGTTTCTGCAATGAAACTCCAGGATAAATTCTTATCATTCCTGCTTTTGTTCCGATGTATCTCCATGACACAAATCTAGCAGGATGAGATTTCCAATACTGCTCAGCTTCATATGTAGCCCATACAGCTGATCGTAATGTTGACTACCAAAATTAGATGTAAACTAGTTATATTGATGTTTAAAATTTCCTTCACGTTGAACATGTTGAAGGCAAAAGTAAAAAGTAAAATCACAAAAATACTAAACTTTGAGGCAAATTCAAAACGGAAGGTCCATAATCAATTGGCAAAATCAAAAGTTCATAAATATCAAACGAATGGATAACAACTGTCATATTCCTGACTTGATACAGACATTTTTCTTAAGCAGAAAATGGTGGATTAAACCTCATTAAATGATTGTTATGAAAAGTTGTAATTTTCAATCTATATTCTTAATCGTTTTTTTTTCAATTTTCAAAATAATTATCTTTAAACCAACAGTATACAACACCGTGAATTTAAATCAATAAAGACGCTTCGATGCTTTTACAACATAGAAAATACGAACATTACCAACATCAGGGGTAGTTTGATGTAAGATCATTTTTACATTTTTTAAACACTGAAGTATCTACTTCATTCGATTCAATTGGTAGTGTAAAATATTTTGACTGACTTGGTAATTATAAACGCTCTAATTCAACCTTAAATATGAAAAATCTATGATCAAATATGCCTGTTAATACCACTGTTCTTTGGGTAGTCCATATTTGACCAGTTTTTCAATAATTATTATGTAGAACTACTATTATGATTATCTCACCTTAAATCCAGGATTTGTTAATTTTTGCCTTGTAAGATAATTGCCATAATTTGTGACATCTTCAGCCGTCTCATCGCGGTCTAAGTACTGAAAAGGGTTTTGAAATGCAGACTGGGAAAATTTCACACTACTTCGATCTAAAACGTAGAAGATATCTTTATATTGACGTATATAAAAATGTAACGAGTTTTGTAGTTAGTTAAATAGCTACCTTGTGAAATGTAAATTTTTCTGAAAATTTCACCTTAATACTAGTGTTCGCTTTTGTTATATGATTTGTTTTTAAACGGAGACTGGGAACTTTGTTTACACTACTTCGATCTAAAAAAAAGTAGAACATATTCATTATATTGACATAGGGAGTCTCTTGCTGATCGGGTTGTTGTCTCTTTGACACATTCCCCATTTCCATTCTCAAGTTTATAGAAATATAATGAGTGTTGTAGTTATTCAAATAGCTACGTTGTGTAAAGTAAACTTCTCTAAAAATATCAGTTGAACATTAGTGTACGCATATGTTACATATTTTGTTTTGACAAAAATTGAGAAGATGTGGTATGATAAACAATAAGACAATTTGTCATCAGAAATCAAACGACAAGAAGTAAGCAATTATAGGTCACCGAACGACCTTTAACAATGTGCATATCATATTTATTTACGTAAAGCAAACTATGCAACGACCCGAAATAAGAAAAGTAATTTAAAACAATTGAAACGAGAACTGATTGATTTTTGTACAAATAAAAAAAACACTTTACATACCTGATGTTACTCGTCTTGAATAAAATTTGCAATCAGAAAAGGAGTCCTTCAAAAGGCTCCTATTGTGGTACATAAATACATTTTGTAAATCTACATCGCTGAGCTGGAATTGACTTTCGTCTATTTCTGAATAAGACTCGTCCACAAGAACAACACACAAGGAAAGATTACTCTGAGGTATCTAAAGATAAGACAAGAAAGTAGTATTGCATATGAAATGGATGAATAAAAACAAGAATATATATTAGAAAAAATTCAAATAGCTAAATCAAAAGCTCAAACACATTAAACGAACGGAAAACAACTATTGTATTCCGAACATGGGACAGTCATATTATTATGTGGAAAATAGTGGTCTAACACTTGTTTAAAGCTAGCTAAACATCTCACTTGTATCCTAGGTTTACAAATATAAAATGAAAAGAAATAAGTAAATGTTTAATCTTTTATAAAATATCACACTATTCATCGTATTGAATCAACCAGTTCAAACCAAATTAGACGTTTGAATGAAAACACAGCATTAAGTGTAGTGTTTATTCCTCATTTAATAGGAATTCTTTTATAATTGTTTCCTGTTATTAAATTTCTATGTCAGTATCACATTTCTGTTTTCTTTGTCTGGTTAAGACAACTTTTACATGATCGTTCTAACAATCAGTCAGTCGACGTCATGCGTACATCTCAATAGTCAGTTCATTTTTATCAAATTATTCATACTGTAGTGAAGATCAGCTATTCATGCAACGATTTTCTAGTTTAGGTAAACCTGTATTTTTACGTTCATTAACGTTGCTTTTATTTTGCTTCCATTTTCAATAACTTTGATTTAAACGCTTCCAATGAGTGTTAACTAAAAGTGTATATACGTTTAAGTATTCTCTAAGGCATTCTGATGTGTTAAGCTGCTACAGTCATTATTGTTATTTTTTATTTGTAACATTTATTGACCAACGTATTATTTTGTATACTACATTTTGTTGCTCTTGTTGCACACAATGTGCCTGAGTGTATTAACTTGTCTTGTCTTGTCTTGTCTTGTCAAATGATTTTAACAGGTTGATCGAACGTTGTTACAACATTGTCCAAGGTTTGGGGGAGAGATGGGCGCTTAAAATTTTGTTTAACTAGTAAATTCTATACGTTTGATTGTCTACAGCAAAGGGCCATTAGTTCAGAGTTATTTTTGTTTGTGATGTCTGTCATATGTGTTTTTCGTTTATCATGTTTATCGTTTGAATTGTTCCATACTTTAGCATGCCGGGCCTTTAATGCTGATCACATTGTTAATTTTACACATTTTTTCAGGCCTTATACAGTTGCTTAAATTAAAAACTGGTGGATAGTTATTGTATCTGCATTCGTCCCAAATCTCCGTACCTTATAATGCTGTTCGATAAGCGATCAGATATAAAGTTTTAATTTCCTATAACTATAACATATACAGAATTAAACAGCGAAGATCCAACTTTATATGATTTTCATGAATGACTTTTGAATAAATAAAATGTATAGAAACGGTAAGAATGATTTGTAAATACTTACTGAACCCCAATAGAAATATGCTGTAAGACTATCATCTCTGCTACCATCATTCACAAGTTTACCACGTGGTTTCGTAAAAAACTTCGTTAATGTTTTCTTTCCCATACCACCACTAAAAAATAAAAAAAGAAAACAACATTATATAAATGCAATACGTAATAAGTTATTCAAGAACAACTAAAAGCGAACATTTGATAACCAAGAAAATAGAAGAACCGTCTAATTTTTCTATGTTCAACGAACTATGAAATTAGGATCAAATCTCATTTGACATAAATCGAAAGATCATATCATAGGAATAAAATTGAGTATGGAAATGGGGAATGTGCCAAAGAGACAACAACCCGACCATAGAAAAAAATAACAGCAGAAGGTCACCAACAGGTCTTCAATGTAGCGACAAATTCCCGCACCCGGGGGCGTCCTTCAACTGGCCCCTAAACAAATATATACTAGTTCAGTGATAATGAACGCCATACTAATTTCCAAATTGTACACAAGAAACTAAAATTAAAATAATACAAGACTAACAAAGGCCAGAGGCTCCTGACTTGGGACAGGCGCAAAAATGCGGCGGGGTTAAACATGTTTGTGAGATCTCAACCCTCCCCTATACCTCTAGCCAATGTAGAAAAGTAAACGCATAACAATACGCACATTAAAATTCAGTTCAAGAGAAGTCCGAGTCTGATTTCAGAAGATGTAACCAAAGAAAATAAACAAAATGACAATAATACATAAATAACAACAGACTACTAGCAGTTAACTGACATGCCAGCTCCAGACTTCAATTAAACTGACTGAAAGATTATGATTTCATCATATGAACATCAGGCACAATCCTTACCGTTAGGGGTTTAGTATCATACCATCATAACATATATGAAAAGAACATAACCCGTGTCATGCCAACAACTGGTTTTTGAATAAATGTGTTTAGTTCCGATGCAAAGACCCTATAAGTGAATCAATATTAATGCAATAAATATACAATCTTTAATGACCTGACAACAGTATCGTAACTATATCCCTTCTTAATAAGTCTATTCAAAGGTTTTGTTAGTTTTTGAGGTGAATACTGCAGACACCTTTGTGCTTTATAAAGAATATTTCCATAAAAAATTGGATGTGAAATACCTGAAAGTATAAGAAGTCTGCATGTTGAGCTATATTTACGAATGATGTCCTTATACCGATGATAAAATTTAGTAAATGTTTTGACTAGTTTGTGATATCGAAAACTCTGGTGTAATAATTTTTCAGTAATACATAAATTTCTCTCGTTAAAATCTAAAACATGTGTACTTAGTTTTTAGTTGATTGAACTTCAACTTCATCAACAACTACCTTGACTAAAAACGTTAACCCGACTATTTTCTATGCATTTTAAAATAAAAATGATATGATTTTTTAAACAGTAATTATTAAGACAAGAATTTGTCCATAGTACATGGATGCCCCACTCACACTATCATTTGTGGTCCATCAAAGTAGTTAAAAAAAACCTCTTATTTGCCTTTACATTAGGGAAATTATATCATAAGGAACAAGTTTACAAAGTTTCAAGTTGATTGGAAGTCAACTTCACCAAAACTGCTTTGACCAATAATGTTAACCTAAAGCGGGACATGTGGACTGAGAGACGAACAAACGGACGCACAATCCAAAAATAATGTTCTTTGGTGGGGCAGAATAAATAAAATCGTTCTAGGTTATCAAAATTTTTAACCTTAGGAGAAAATCCGCTTCATCGTTTTTGAATTGATTAAATTACTCTCTTAATAAATGGTCAAGATGACAGCCAGAAACTGTAACAATTACCCTGCGACATAACGTGCATTACTTGTTTATATACGAAATCACCTTTTCATTGACTCAATAACAGATTGAGCGTCTACTTCTCTTTCCAATACACCAATATCAACTAACACGGGGTCTTCGGTTGATTTTACAAAGGCTGCATTTGGCAACAATGGATGCATCAAAACTCTCCCAAGTCCATCTATCATAAAAGCATATGAATATTCATCTTCCGAAAAGTACTCAACTTCAGTTAAAAGTTCACTTATCTTCACATCTGTACACATGACTCCATGAAAACTAATGACGTTAACAGGACGGCATAATGATGTTATCAAACCTACAAAATATGTAATGTACATAAACAGTGGTGAGGCAATACTTATTTCTTATGTACATGTACATGTATGCAACCGTGCGATTTTTTCCAGTAATGTTCTATTTTTAAGTAAAATCTAATGCTGAAAAAATCCAAGTCATTCTTTCCTTATGGTTCAATTTCAGACATACTCACAGGAGGAAAAAGTAAAATCACAAAAATACTGAACTCAGAGGAAAATCCAATCGGAAAGTCCATAATCAAATGGCAATATCAAATGACAAAACACATCTAAAACGAATGGACAAGAAAGAAGAAGAAATTGAGTATCATTTACAGGAAACTGTACACAACAGAATGAATGTACGATAACAAGTTAGCAGTATTAATAATGAATGTACGATAACAAGTTAGCAGTTTTTGGACGTTTGGATTATAGCTCTTCATCTTATATATAAGCTTTGGATTCTAAATATTTTGGCCACGAGCATCACTGAAGAGACATGTATTGTCGAAATGCGCATCTGGTGCAAGAAAATTGGTACCGTTAATTTTATTAGCAGAATTCATAATGAATGTAAGATAACACGTTAGCAGTGGTCATAATGAATAAACATATGTGCAATGAACGCATATATTTACTCACACGTAAAAATGTAGATTTTGAATGTTTTAAATATTTTGAAAGAACTAAACAGTATGTGAATATTTCTTATGGATTTGTAAAATAATAAATGACCAGTCGTGTAACAAAATTCTTTTTAAGTTCATGACTCTAGAATGAATATTTAAAATATCGGTTCAATTTTAATCAACTGTCCCGTAATTTATCAATTAATGTATCTGTAATAATGTCCGAGAAACAAACAACCAATGTGAACATTAAAGACATTAAAAGACCATCAATCATTAATACAAAATGAATCTGAGCTTTTTAAGATGAAGATATTTTCTTATATTGGTAAACCTTTAATGAATAGTTCCCATATGATCAAGCTTATACAAAAGTACTGGGTACTGATATTGTAGTAGATTTTGGTACTAACAGTTCAACAGCAGATAGGTCGACTCAGTGGTTGAAATAACTTTTTTCAAGTTTTTACTGCAATTGATGCGATTTCGAGAATTTTTTTTCTTCGAAAAAGTAAAATTCAACAGATATCCTTGACATAGTGTCAATTTATGTCACGGAAACATTAAAATAAAGGTGACAAATACTGACAAAATATTGCACCAAGTCTTACCAACTTTTGAGAACCGATCGACATAAGGAACATTGAATGTTGATTGATCTGACTGGCTACTTGTAGGCAGATGCATATAAAATGTGGCCAATTTGGTGGAAAGAAGTTTCTGGTTATTCTGGTTAAAATCTTCGAAATGACCAACCTGAAAGAATTGTTTACATAATTTTAAAATATCAATAAGGAAACTGTATCACTTAATTGTGTCCGGTTTCTGATTTATAGACCATTATCACATTGCGATAAGACGTGTCACGGTACTTGTCTATCCCAAATTCATGTATTTGGTTTTGATGTAATATATATTATTTTCGTGGGATTTTGTCTATGTGTGTTACATTTTAGTGTTATGTCGTTGTTCTCCTCTTATATTTAATGCGTTTCCCTCGGTTTTAGTTTGTTATCCCGATTTTGTTTTTTGTCCATGGATTTATGAGTTTTGAACAGCGGTATACTACTGTTGCCTTTAATTATAGACCAAGTGATCAAAATCAATAAAAACACATTAATATAAAAATAATTAAATTGGCAAATTAGATGCCCGACTTGGGACAGTAACAAGATTATGTATCGGAATTAAAACATTTAAAAAAAAAGCAAAACCTTTTTCAAACTGCATTTTTATTCTAACAGTGGTACATACACTAAGATAAACATTTAATTCAATATTTGAAAATCAACTTACTATAAGTAACATCAGTGTGTAATTGAATAATAGACAATCACTTAATTTGTTTAAAACGTATCCGACTTTTCTCGGATTTGAGATAAGAAATTGTAAATATTTTAAGAATACCGGTTGTGAAATTCTAATTTTACTGAAACGAATTTTTTATCGACGCCTTCATTGACTGATGATCTCAGTATGTACAAAAAATAATGGGATACTCACGGACTTAGGTCCAATTGAAAGATCTTGATTGGCCATTTTTGTTAATTATATTTGTGCATCCTGATCTTTTGGATTTAAAATAAGAAATTGATATATTATTACTACATATTTTCAGTTAAAATATTTCGGAAAGAACTTATAAAGAATTTCACAGAAAATTCAAAGAAAAGCTTTTATCTATAGGCAAAATCAAAAGCCAAAACACATCAAACGACTAGAAAACAACTGGCATGTTTTAAACTAGGTACATGCTTTTCTTCATGTACAAAATGTTGAATTAAACCTGGCTTTATAGCTAGCCAAACCTCTTATTTGTATGACAGTGGTATATAATTTCTTGTTGTCATTTTTTTTTTATATTGACAACAATGTTTGAGCAAAACAAAAAGACATCATATTTAAAAATGTCGGCAGTCAACCTTCTTTTTTTTTTTTCTTTTTTTTTTTTTTTTATCTTAATCACTCTAATAAAAGAAATCGGTATTTCCACAAAGAAAAAACAAAATGACATATAGACAAAGCACGAAAGTAAAAATGAAACACAAGACTACACACAAGTTGATTGCATCATATGACTTAGCAGCTTTTTACTGCACTTGCTATAATAAACCATTTCATAATTTTTTCCACATACATGATGGTCATCATATATATCTTAACTGTGAACATACTTCTTAAATACAAATTATGAGACATAATTGTGGAAGAGGGAATAATTATATATAAAAAAAATAACCTTGTCCTATCAGGTATGTGAAGATTGATATTTTGTTATGTAATTTGGCATTCTCTTCACTTATTACTTGAACAGGATCTCTTCCCAATGTTGATTTTCCATCAGTTATGAATAAAATCACTTTCACTGAAATGAAATCATAAATGTCCTAAAATGTATATCTATTTAACAATTAACCATCAGATAATTACATTGTGTATTTTTTTTATTTTGTAGCTTTGGCTTAAAATTGCGATTAGTATATCTTACATGCCACATTCTCACATTCCATCAACAGGAATCTGTATTTCGGTGGTAAACTCACTCATAATGTTGGCCCTAAATGTCTTTTTTTTTTTACTGCGATGAAGTTGAGAAAATTGTCAAAACAGATCTTTAAATGTCCAATTATTTAAGTTATGAAATATTCATGACCAATTACTGCATTAGTGATGTATTTCAGACATCACAAATGTGTATGAATTTGTAAACGCCTGATTTCTGACATAATTTGGTGAGATACCTAGTTCTTTACTTTTCAACCAAAATTATAATGGTCCAGATGGCGCCACATATAAAATCATGAAATGTCTTATTTATTCTAACATTTGAATGGATTTTGCTATTGAAAAAATAAATTGAAAGCCTAAATTACATGTATTTTTTTACACTTAAAGTAGTGAAGAGATTTATCCGAAATATATCCGACTCTGTTCAAAAACAGGAGGGTTCGTGTTAATTATTCTTTGATTTTCTATGTTGTGTCTTAATACTTTTATTTGTATGTCTTTTTTCCCCTTTTATCTACGACGTTGATAGTTTGTTTTCGATCTACATGTATGAGTTTGAATGTTCCACTGGTATCTTTCATCCCTTTTTCTTTAATAACAGTTCATTAGACGTACTTTTGTATAAAAGAGGGACGAAAGATACCAAAGGCACAGTCCAACTCATAAATCGAAAATAAACTGACAACTCCATGGCTAAAAATGAAAAAGACAAACAGACACACAATAGTACACATGACACAACATAGAAAACTAAAGAATAAACAACACGAACCCCACAAAAAACTAGGGGTGATATCAGGTGCTCCGGAAGGGTAAGCAGATTCTGCTCCACATGTGTCACCCGTCGTGTTGCTTATGTTATAATATGACAATACATAATATACCTCTGTTATCGTTGTCCAAAGTGTCGTTTGATGAATGGAAGTAATTGAAAGCCGCTAACAGGGCCTTTTCATAGTTTGAATCTCCTGTGGTACCAGTGTTTAATGTAAAGATATGCTGCTTCAATTCATCTGTATTTTCCTTCGTTGCAAATGCTAAATCGTTTTCATAACATGAATGACTGGTTGACGGCATCGATGGTGTTTTTGCCTCCTTGTCAAATGAAACAAGTCCAACCTGTAAAACATGTAAGTAGTAAAAAAAATGTTCACATGTCAAAGTACTTAAACAGTTGAAAACAATTCAGAGAATGACTGAGTGTTGCTCTCTTAGAAAAGAATGAATGTTGTGTACGAGATCGATGATGACACAAAAATAAAACACAAACACAAAAGTCATATAAACCCAAATTAAAACGAAATAGCACTTTTATCGATTTCTTCATCTCATTATTATTACGTAATAGCATGAGTATATTCAGGACAGAGCATTTAATCCCCTGACCCAAAAAATAGACAAATATATGAACAAATATCATTAGACTGCCAACAATGACTGAGTACAAGCAGGTGCTGCAATATGGTTATTAATTCTGGTTTCCCAAAGCATCTAATGATATTCGCCTCTTTATAATCTAAAGGAATATGGTTATTTTCATCGTTCGTACTCCAAAATGAAAATTACTTCACATCATTGGTTGAATTTATACTATGTAGTACCTATTTTAACCAATCACAACGTTTTGGTATACACATTTTGAAAATATTATCCAGAATGCATAAGATTCTGAAACGACGAATTAACTGACTAGTACTGTAACTCTTGTTTTACAGACATGTACATATGCATACTTACTCTGTCGTTCGGTTTAAGCGTTTGAATGACGTTATTTGCTGCCTCTTTAACAATGACCATTTTTGTTTTGGCTGTTATACCAGATGGTTGTTTCATGGAGGAACTGGTGACTATTACAAGGACAACATCCTTATTTGTAGGGGAAGCTGCTGAGGCATATGAAGACCTGTCATGACAGAATTGTAAATAAAAATTCTTACACATGTATAACACCGTATATATTTTTGCCATCATCCATGTCATTTTATCTCTTCTAGATATTGCATTTAGATTAAATCTCTCAACTCCGTATTATTCTATACTAATACCTGATTGTATTGTGTGAGAAATTGTTCATGATATCACACTTCTTAGCTCTATTTTGAATAGGAGTTCTAATGATTCCTTGTTTTTTTTGTTTGCTAGCTTGATTTGTCTCTTCATAATAAACAAAATAAAGGATCCAGCTGTTGTCTGCGCTATGGTCGGGTTGTTATCGCTTTCACACATTCCCCATTTCCTTTCTCAATGTTATTGCTAAACTAATGTTGACTTGAATTAATTATATTGAGAGCATACTTTAATGTTCTAATTTGTATGTTAAAATACTTAATTACAGATATAACAATTCTATTCAAACTTGCGTGTATCTAGGATCAAAGTTTTGACAATTTTCCCAATTAGTTGCAGGATAAATAACAGATACTCCTTCTGTTGTACTGTAATGCTGCCATAAAACGTTCTTGTTTAAGTCGTAATTGTTTTTCATGGTTGCACTGATCTGATCTGTCGGATATTTTAAGTCGTCCATTACAATAGGCGAAGTTGTTACACACGCTGAACGGACGTCTACCTTAAATATAAATCGGCAAACATCGGGTTACAGTTGTTATCCATTTGTTTGATGTGTTTGAGCTTTTTTATTTTTCCATTTTATTAGGGACCGTTTTGAATTCAGTATTTTTGTGATTTTTCTCATTTTAAGTTAAAATTTTGTTTAGAACAAAATAGACTTTATTTTTTAAATGATTTTTGTTAGATGTTGGGCTAAAAAACTTATCTAAGTAAACGTATCAAATACGATCATTATATAACATAACAATGGCTATAAAACATTTTAGTATGTTCCTCATTGTTTTAACATTTTCGTGCTGTGTGAGTACAGGAAGAGAAAAAGAGTTTTAAAGGGTTTGAGCAGAATTCTGTGTTAGTTAGCTTTTTTTGAAAGTTCTACTTTAAATAATTTATTCATTGTTTTACCTTTGTTTGGAACTTTGGTATGTAGGTAAGCTGGTCTTCTGATATATCACAACATCTTGGAAGACTA
The DNA here is from genome assembly GCF_963676685.1 of Mytilus edulis. Lineage (NCBI taxonomy): Eukaryota > Metazoa > Mollusca > Bivalvia > Mytilida > Mytilidae > Mytilus > Mytilus edulis. Next base: position 26,706,992 of record NC_092349.1, on the reverse strand, counting down.
GAACTATCGGTATCCGTATTAACGCTCACTATTTGATCTTTTACATCGGTCAATACTTTGTTCAATTGTGTTAACGATACATCGAGACTGGACTGAATCTGAGATAAAATATAGTGTTATAATTATACAGATTGATTGATTGATTACGTGTATCACTGTTGCCAATGCATTGACAATACCGGTACGATTTATACGAAGTAAGTATGGACGTATTTCATCCTTGGATTGAAAGATAACAAAATATCTAATTTCCAAATTGAAACTCAGAAATATCAATATCAACCTGGGAAATATAACATAAACTGTGTATAAAACATAGTACCCGTACCAGTCTTTTTTGTATGTGTAAATATCGCGGTGCATCGGACAAATATAGATACCATGGACAATGATACGAACAGCTATAATAGACCAACACACGATATTCAACAATGAACAAGCAGGAGTATACCGTATTGTAATATACAAAGGACATCATAATAATGTGTCGTATAAATATTTGATGTGTAATGTCAGCACCGACGCAATCTTTAACCAATATATTGTTTGTAAATGTAATACAATGTATGTTATTTTGGAAGAACGTATGGTATGCTCGTCAATTAAGCAAATACATCTGCATAATCGATAATTCATCATATAAAAATCTTGAAACCGTTTTTGATTGTGAATAAATCATTAACTCTTAATGCCTTCTTACCCGTTGTAACAACTGGTTTCCGGTGTCTGATTTTGTCTCATAAGGAAAACTGTTAAATTGCTCCTGATATAAAAAGAAATTACTTTACAAATGATTATTTTATCACATTTGCATTATATAACGTTTTGTTTTAGCTAATAAGAAACCGTCATTGTGTTAAAGGAGTAATGTCTTGCCTATTTCACAGTTCAAATAACTATAATCCTGACTTTTTATAACCCCTTGTGATTTTTTTGTACATTAATGAAAAACTCATCCTCCAAATGTCCACCCTTCTTTTAAAACTCTGATGAGGCAAATATAAAAGTTTAACCATTTCTCTAATCATAATTTAGCCTGCAGTTAGGCTGGTCCATTACAGTTGGAAATACAGTTCATTATAATGTCATCCATATACGAAGCAAATCATGATAAAAGACTGTATAATATATGTGTGTGGTACGATTGTCAGTTGAGGAATAATGTAAATGTAAGCAACTTTAGTTCACTTTACGACCTTGAGTAATGAGAAATTCCTACACCGGGTATAAGCTATAAAGGGTTATAAAAGGACAATCTGTTAAACAACTGAAACGAGAAACCCAAAGGAAAGATGTACGCACAAAAAAAAAAACAAAAAAAAACATATAATGATACACGGCAATTAAACCATTACTTATAATTTTCCATGTCTTGTTTCAAAACAAACTTACTGTATTTGCCACGGTTATAATAGATACAACATTGTTTAACAGGCGTTTATTTGAGTTGATCCCTTTAGTTCGTCAAATTGTTTAAGACAAAAATAAATTAGCAAGTCTTTACTGTAAAGTCCATTGTGTTGTACTATATCTAAATTGCAGTCTGACATAGAAGGCCCTATTTGTACATTCGAACATATTTCATTAACAAAACTTAACATTTTGAAATGTTTTAATTGTTTCAAAGGAGAAAAAAACATGTGTCTTCCCTTAGCTGTACATAGTTAACACCAATAACCTATTTGACCTCTCAAAAATCCTGTTTTTTCCCTAATCTGTAAATAGTTTTCACCAATACCGTCTTTGATGTTTCTCAGACTATTTGTCTCCACTTACCTGTAAATAGTTTTCACCAATACCCTCTTTGATGTTTCTCAGACTATTTGTCTCCCCTTACCTGAAAACAGTTTACACCAATACCCTCTTTGATCTTTCTTAGACTACAAAATGTATTTGTCTCCCTTTACCTGTAAATAGTTTACACCAATACCCTCTTTGATCTTTCTCAGACTATTTGTCTCCCCTTACCTGTAAATAGTTTACACCAATACCCTCTTTGATCTTTCTCAGACTATTTGTCTCCCCTTACCTGTAAAAGTTTACACCATTTCCCTCTTTGATCTTTCTCAGTTCAGCTGCTAATAAAGCGCCATCTATACTGCCAACTGCAGTTACAGTGGAACATGCAAACAATCCAATCAGAAACGTCAATATAAGAAACATGTTCACTGTTAATTTAACGCAACTAAAAACTAAAACTGTTTCCTGCAAAAGAGAAGGACAATAATTGTGACTTTCTACCAGTTTGTAGAGAAATCTTACTTATTGTTTGTGATTTTTTCGCTTTGTAATTTTCATGTAACTCCATCTGTTTCGAAACGAGCTTATATATGTTAAAAATTTTGACAGTATACAAAATTAAAATAAGGCGATGTAGACAAGCAAACGGCCTTTTGTCAATGTAAAAAATCTATACCATACTGTCTGACATAGAAGGCCCCGATATGACAAATATGAAATAATTCAAATGAAAAAAACTAGCGACCTAATTTAAAAGAAAACAGTTAACAAAAAACAAACATGACATACATAAACCAACGCCAACAGGCTTCTGAATTGGAACTATCTGATTTATTTCAGGGTTAAGATTACGAAGACAACGAGAAATTACAATTACTTGTTACAAGATGATTCCATATATACCATTTTACTCATATTCACTGGTTTAAATATCTTTTAAATGCTTTTGAATACTCTTGACTGAGAACATCTAAAAATCAAACTGACAGTCGTACTGAGAATATCTTAATATCAAACTGACTGCTGACAGTCGGACTGAAAATATCTGAATATCAAACTCACTGCTGACAGTTGGACTGAAAATATCTGAATATCAAACTGACTGCTGACTGCCGATTGGATATTGATGTTGAATCGATCGCTTTCATATACATCTAAAAATCGTAACTTATTTTTTACCTTTTTAAAATTCAATTCCAATTCAAAAAGTTTGTGTACAATATAGCAATGTGCTTTCTTATGAAATAGAATATCGTTGAAAGCATACTTTAACGGGTTGTTTTTTAATCTTATTTTAAACTTCTTTGAATTATAATATTTTGACAAAGTTCCCACTGTATTACCAAGCTTTAAAACGTGTTCATAATCATTTATAAATAATTTATCAATATTAATAAATAGGGAATAAATTCCACAACGGCTTGCCATAATTTATTTCAAAGCGGTTTAATTTATTTATTTAGCTATTTTGTCTGCGTAAATCAATTTAAAAACCATTTACCCCTATACAAATGAACATTTTATGGTTTTATAGTAGGCAAACCAAAAAAAAAAGATATATATATATTGTTGATTTTTATTAATCTTAATAAAACATGTTGAAATTAAGCAACCTTTCAACGACGGGGATCTTTTATCAAACACTTTGGAATGCCTTTCTTCATTATGCAAAGGTTATAGCTCACTAAGAACAACATATGCACATAATATAAGATTCAAATAATGTATATCTGAAAACAACACACGTTATTTACAGAAGGGCCAATGAGATGGCTCCCATCTAAATGATGTTATAGTCATTTTATTTTTTTTAAATGTATGTATATACCCTCATAAATTTGTTTATAGTTTATTGGTATAATAGTTAAATAAGTAGATCTTTTTTTTTCTGTACGGTACACCGTCAATTCGATGAAGCAATGAAAAATTGCATTCAACGTTATTCAACAAGACTGAATCGACGTGATGGTATAAGAAAAAAACTATTCTCAATTTTATGACAATACTTAGCAGTCTAATGTGTACCCTTGATCCCATACATACATGTTAATGTACCTATACCAACTGTGGTATAACAAATAGTTAAAGGAAAGGCTAAAAATAGAATAATTGATAATTCGATCTTTATATTGTTTTCGCTTCCTACTTGAACTTTGCAAATGTAAAGTCTTGTGTCCATTCTTTCCTCTAGTTTATCATTGGCTAAAGTAGATGTGGATTAAACGTCGACAATGAGACAGCAAACTAACCACAAAAATAACCAAATAAAATCTAGAAGGCAACATACAAACAAGTATTCAACCAGCCAGAGGTGTCTATGAAATAGGTCTAGCTTATAATTGAATAGACTGTGTAATGTGTATAACAGAAACAAACATTCAAAAATAGAATACAACTACTGCCGAGGCTCCCGACTAGAAAATGTGGCAGTGATACACGTGAATTTTAAGATATCAACTATCCACTTATTAATTTTTTATAATGAAAGTTGTATGTCACATAAAAGGGTTCAGATTACGACATTATACTATTTGTGGATAAAAACCCAACCATAACACCAACATAAATTCTATTGTACAGTATTTATGACAAAGTTCAAGATTACATCATAATTTGACAATATTTGTCTGGTAGATTTTGATACCATGAGTTGTTTTTAAAAGAATTACAGAACTGATTGTGCGTTATCAAAAGACGAGTTAATAAAAGCCGTTTTTACTGAAACTTTATGTTTAATCAGTCATGATACCAATCGATTGATTGATCAGTGGCAGATACATCATGAATATGCAAGGAGCTAAAAATCAACATATCAAACTGAGTCGTGCTTTAAATGTTTTCAGCCGAGAGTTTACTCATATATTTATGCCTCAGCCAACTGTTGGAGGATACTAGTTTAAAATAATGGAGATATTATCATAATAATGAAGACCATCAGGTGGCAAACTAAAGCCTTTAAACATTATATATTTCTCCAAAAACAATGTTTATGCATTATTTGCATGTAGTTGGACGCCTTCTTGTTGATTCTTTTTTATCAGAGACTCTTTCTCACTCATTATTCAAATGTCATTGTCTTGTATTGGTTTTCCATCTTGTGTTTTGTATACTGCGATAACTATCAAGAAAGCCAATTAATATTTATCAATTTACTTGTGTTTATCATCGAGAATCAAATATGACAGCGTTAATGTATTACCTGACTCTTCGGTATGGGCATTACTTATTGTTGGGGGCCGTACGTTCACTAATATAGTTGATAATTTCTGTAACAGTATCACTAGGTATCTTGGAGAGAGTTTTGTCCTTTGCTGTGATACCACATCTTCTCAATTTTAAGATTTGATAATTTTATCTTGGAATTTTAGGTCAGACCGGTTCTTGGTAGCAAGCCTAATTGTCGGTATTCGATAACATCGATCGTAAAGTTTGCCAAAAAATAAGATTATGTTTTACAAAATTAACCACTGTAAAAATTCTCCACTGTGATCGTGGAAAGTGTGACCTGGGTGAATCATTAAAACAACATTTTCGAGTGCCAATACTTAAATTTACAAATCTATATATAACCAGGGCCGTAACTAGCCTCTTCTTATCGTGAGGCAAAATATATTCACCGAGCGGAGCGAGGCGAATTTTTTTTGGCGAGGGGTCTTGGGGCCGCTCAAGGCCCCCAGAAGCTCTGAGAAAAATAACGCAAAATCGTGCATTCTGAGCGTTTCCCGGACGCTTTTTGACATTGAAACGCAATTAAGTTTTAGCTATGTTTTCTCCACAAAATTCTGGTCTCAAAGCAAAAACATAGATTCATTATAATTTAAGACTTTTACGTTTTATGGACAACATTAAAAGACCGATATGTAGAATAAAGCAAAAATCGTAGTTCTCATAATCATTAATACCGGATTTGCATGACTGTCTGTTTTCGTCTTGTATTGACTGTGCTTAGACTTTGATGATTTTTTTATGACTAGATTTAAATATAGTGACATTGCAGTATTATACTTTAAGTACTAGTACTGCTTAAGTCGACACTAGGGACCATCTTGGTATTAATGATTCTTTTATTGTTGAAGAACACTCCAGCAACTTTGACCATTGGTCATTAGTATTTTTTCTATGCATTGACTTTGTGTGTGATTAGGTTTCGTGAACATTTACTCCATATTCCTTTATTTTCTGTTAAAGGGTCTGAACATGACTTAATGCAAGTTTAAACCTTCAATGTTCAAGGTCATATGGCAATACATTATTATTATTTTTTTAAAATTATTTGATATCGGGAAATTAGTGACCTTACTTTAATGTAAACCAAGTCAGCTATCTAGTTTTATCTACAAAAAAAAAGCCAGTTTTGTATTCTTTGATATCAAGTTCAATTCTCCATTCAGAAACAATCATTTTTTGCTGTGTCTTGTCGCATCGTCTATTCTTAAAGTATTCTCTCGCACAATATCTGGACATCGGTGGGCATGCGACACTGCAAAACCACACGTTTACAAAGAAAGTCAACACTCAGACTATAGTAGGACAATAAATGAGCAAAAGACAAACCCGGGACACAGAAGTTCAAACAATAGACCATCAACTTTGAAAACTAAAAGTAAAATAGAAACATGGATCACCTCTGTTTTGTTTAGTAGTCATTTTCTCAGCACCTAAATCTTAAAAGAAAATGTACACAAGAAATAAGAATTGCAGCTAAGTTTAAAAAAATTACTTTACCTCATTTGGTGTAACTGTTGTTATCCTCACCTTTTAACGGTTGAAAAGGTGTGGGTATTTACACAACATAAATGCAGTAATAGACACCACAAATACAGTAATTTAAGTAAAAGTTATTTAATAAAGTTTAATAAAGCAACAAAACATCACACCTACGTAAAGATGGATGACTATGCATGGTCTATTTTGACACAGTTTTTGTCCTTGCAACGAACGTCTCGCGCTATTAATTTGTCTCTTTCCACAAATCGAGGAACTGATGTTGGGAATACCCGATCTAAATTTAGAATGTTATTATTCTGTAGTCAACCGTTTTACTATTACGAATGCAGACGTTCATATTATAAATAAAAATGTAATACTTTTTTCCGAAAAGAGGCCTAATCAACGATTTATACAAACAAAATTAGAATATCCTTGTTTTGTTTCATACATGTATATAATATATAACAGAAACATTATTTCGATATTATCAGCCAGTTAAGTTAAATTTTGTCAAAAGAAGGTCATAATGGCTTATGTATATCTATTTTATGGCTTCCAAATAAATGTTTTTTAAACTTGTATAAATCCGCTTATCCGTTATTTTGAACCTATGCAAGAGATTGGAAAACAGGAAGCCTTAGAGAAAACCCATTTCATTAAAACTTCATACAAGCGAAATGATAAAGCGAAATGATACTTTACCTTTAAAAAATATATATGACACTAAATCAAACGGACCTAGAAAAATCGTTATTATACGATTCATTTTGCTAATCTATATACTTATACTTGTGTTTATATCGAGTAGAATGACCGTCACAAGTTGTCTCATGTCACCCCGAAAGTTAATTTCATGGTTTCTGGTGAAAATTCGTATGAAATGATGATACAATGTATCGATTTATATTTCTTATAGTTTTGTTTTATTATTTTTTGGATGCATTTATTAAACAAGATACATGGAACATGCTTGTCGTTTTTGGTTATCGTTTTCCTAAGGTGGGACATTAAATAAGAATATATGGAATGATTGCCAATGAGACTACGCTCCAAAATAAGACCAAATGACATAGAAATTAAGAACTTTAGGTCACCATACGGCCTTCAAAATTGAGCAAAACCCATACACATAGTTTATAGCTGTAAAAGACCCCGAAATGACAAATGGGAAACAATGTACATATACACAACAACAACAAAAAATGACCGGTTGGTAATACAATTTACGTGCAAGACCACAAAAGCACAAACAAACTCTTAAAATGTTTGTTGCCAGTCATCATGAAATAGTCATTTGTTATTTGTTATTTGTTATTTGTTATTTGTTATTTGTTATTTGATATAGAATTAGAAGATATTTACAAAAGTTATTTACTTCTTACCTTTGCGTTTTAAGTTTACAATACATATAAAGTGATTTTTGTAAACATTTAAATTTTTATTACATATTAATGTATTCTGAATATCTGCTCACTGAAGTGTGATTTAACTATTCATGTAGCGGGTACATTTGCATATACATTATTTGTATGTTACGGTTAGGAAGTTTTCCGAAAGTGTTTGATTATAAAAGTATTTCCCGTTAAGGTCACCAGTCAGGGTCGTCTTCGAAATCACGAACTTTCAATTTTAGCCAAGAGATAATATAAAATTGCAGATTATGATGGGGCAGAAAAGATATCATATTTTATATTATACATGAACACTATTTTAAAGTAAAGCAATGCCATTTTAAAAGTTGTGTCGTCTGCTAAATTCCATAGAAAACCTTCCAAGGAAAGTTCAAACAGTCTTTTTCAAATGGTTAAAATCAAAAACTCAAACACATCAAACGAACAGACTCATTCTTCTTTGTTTAACGTCCAGTGGCAAATACTTCATGCATATTTTGGACAAGAACAACTTAACAATAAATACAAAAGGTAGGTTTTTGTAATAGAGGTGTCCGGGATTAAAGTCGGAGAAATTTAGACTGCAACGGGAAATGAGGAAATATTGGATAGGGACATAATTAAGCCTTGCAACAGGTCACTTACGGACACCTCAAGGGTTCTTAACGTGCAAAGAGCGTGACACTCTCTTTACACGAGGCATCGGATTTAACTTATCGGACGTAACTGCAAATTTGTACATCCCGCACAGCAAACGGATATCACACTTTTGCAAGGGTTTTACTGCTAGACGGAGGAAGACAAACCAAAAGAAAACAACATTTGCCATGGCCTTATGTAGAAGCGGTGAATTAAACCTGGTGTTATTAAATTACATGAGAGTGTAAATGGGTAATATGTAAAAGAGACAACAACCCGACCAAAGAGCAGCGAACAGCATTAAAGGCCATCAATGCGTCTTAAACGTAGGGAGAAAATCCCGAAACCAGAGGTGGTCCTTTTAACAGGCCCCTACATAAAAATGTGTACTAGTTCATCAGTTACAATGGACGTCAAACTAAACTCCAAAACATATAAATAGTATATATTTTAAAGCATACAAGACTAACAAAGGCCATAAGCTTTCTGATTTGGGTCAGGTACAAATATGCAGAGGGTTAAAACGTGTGTTGTGGGATCTCAACCGTATTCTATACCAATGAAGAAATACGCACAGTAAATCTGAGTTATAGCTATCTGAACATATCACTGGTATGACAGTCTCATAGAATTCCATTATATTGACAATAATGTGAGCAAAACAAACAGAAACACTTTGAATGACAGTTGTCTCATTGGCACTCATACCATATCTTCTTATATCTATATAATAGATAAGATTGTTTAAAATTTGGATAACACATACTGTTGATATTGATTTGAAGTACAGCACCGGAAAACATATTTTTTACTATGTCATTGCTTTAAGTTACGAAGAAAACCACCTGAATAGTATCAACTGGTCATTTTGTACAAAGCACAAATAAGATACGAAGAAAATGGAATGCATTTTTTAGGATAACATACTTGTTTCTTTCTCACAAAATCTGGAGTGCAAATCAGACATGTTAATATGGATTCATATGTTGTTTCCTATTTCTTTATTGTTCATATTGTTTATCAGCCAATTTGTTAACATATTTCATAAACAACGATAATATTACTCAAATTTATAGAAAAACAAATTATGAATTGTGGCAATAGCTTTTTGAAAGAAAAAAAAATATAGAGTTGTTTTTTTAGAGAAATTAACGCCTACCTACACCTTTATTTGTCCTAGCTTCTTTAATTTTCACCCCCACATTAACACACATTCAAACTTTTATTGAAAATTTCGTTTTTTTATAAAAATATTAAAGAGAATCGATGTTTAAAGAAAATTAGAATATTAAACTTAAAACAATTACATGCAAATATGGATTCAGTTCACAATAACCTACGAATATTAAAATTTAGAGAACCTTTTTGAATTTATTTTACTGTTAGCATTTTCATATTTCATATATCTAACCAGTATATTAGAAGGTTTTCGTATATTTTTCGTAAGAGTGTCACACCAGCTTAATTTGGTCCTCTTATATAGATACTTATTTTAGTCTCATAAAACATCAAATGTTAAGGATTTAGTTTTAAATGTTTATAAACGTGAATGGTATATTCATAGTGTATACATGTAAGTTTTTTTTATATACATATTTTTTTTCTTCATTTCATCACAATCTTCAGAAATGTATTGTGATAGAATTATTGTCTTCTAATTATCTTATTCGCCGAAAGCTTGTTCGCATGCACTGAACTATGCACGTGTACACAAATTTACATTTAAATTACAAGTTTCACTGTAAATATGATTTATTCCCATATTAGGCTGGTATCATAAATTGCAACATGCAACATACATATAATTGCAATCTTAATAAAATATTCAGTAGAGCAAGGTGTTCAGATCCAGAAAAATAATAAAGTAAAATTTATTCATTATAACTCTCTGGTCTCTCGTCTTCATTCACTTCTTTTCCCGAATCTTCGGCTTCCGGTATTTGTGCCTCATTTTCAAGTAAAAGTTTTTTATGTCCATCCCAACATTTCCTTTTGTTGTCACACCGTTTCATAACGAATGGATTACTAAGATGTGGCCGGTAGATAATTTTAACACGATGGAAATGACCACTATCCTCACTGCTTCTAACATTTAACTTTTTATTCGATTTTAAAGCTTTGACGTTTTCTGCTGATAAATCAATATAATGAGTATGCGGACCCGGATTGGATATGGTTGCCATTGACATTACCAGCGTTATGCCACTTTTCACAGACAATTTGATCTTTTCCTTTCTCAATTTTTCAATACTCTCATCTTCAAGTACATTATGGAACATTTTCAGATATTTGTTATTTTCCAAAACTATGTCTTTAAGAGATTCCATTTCTTTATACGCGGTGTTTCCTTCGCTGTAAAGTGGCACGATTGGGTATCTCTGACGAATGATACCTATATCTTTAATTTCTGGAAGAAACACCCGGATACCAGCTGACCGGGTATATCTTACTTTTCCATTGCGATCTAGCACACCGATACCTCCGTTTCCCGTATTTCCCCTTTTCTTTTCTTTTCCACTATAAAAACTTTGTGGGGTTTGGAAAAAATACCAACTATTTGTACCATTATATGCTGTATGAATATCATTACCGCCATTTCGTTTCCCATTCTCGGTAACATATTGTGCTTCCGGGTCATTCTTGTAATGACCTTTGTAGGTTATATTATACGGATTCCAATTACTAAGTGGGTTGAGGTATATGATTTCAAATGGAACAGCGTATGACCATCGCTGGTTGTAATATTTACAAGGTTTGTTCTGTAATGATTCTTCTTTTGAGCAATAGTTTAAACTTTTCCCTCCAACTTGTGGTTGTGATGTCATCGACATAAACAGATTGCTGTCAGAAAATGCTCGTTTTCGTAACGATAAACGCATGTAATCAGGTCGAATCTCTTCCCAGAATCGATGATAATATGCACTGTTTAATAGCTTTTTCTTTTTCATGTTTTTACCATCAGCACTATATGCTGGAAGATTTAACGCTTCGTCTGTCAAGTTCCCGCCATAATTGTCTAATCCGGGTATTTCGCCCATTAAGCTGTCAATTAAAGCTGGATTTTGATTAAATCTTTCATTCCATACGTTACTGTCACGTTGGTTTAGTTTAAAACGGGCACGTCTAGTCTTCGTCTCCTCCTCTTCTGAACGTAGGAACATCATTCTCGAGCTCAAATCATCGACCATGCGCAAACGATTTAATGGAAGATCACGCTTCAACGGATGACAAACAATTCTATATATCCATTGGCCGTATAATGGGGAATTCCCATTTTCAATATTAATTATTGTTTTTGGGAGCCATCCAAAATTTTCAAGACCGTCTTTCCGTCCACCATAAGATGTGAACATTATTTTCTCTTCAAGGTCATCAAAAGTACTCGCATCAAACTGATGTCTGTCACTTAAAAAAGGTTCTAGTATATCAGTATGATTATCAAAGACCCACATTCCCTCTAGATAACACAAAACAGGTTTAAAATATTTGCGGTAGTCCCTTTCTGTGTAATTTTGATCATTAAAGGCCCTAAACCACTCACGCATTTCTTGTACCTGTTCAGCCTCTGTATGTTTCTGTGTTACCTCAGGTGGAACATCAGGGAAAGGTATTTCCTCAGTTTCTAAGAAATTTTTCGATGTCGTACTTGGCATGCGCAGTTCAGGATCATTGTGTCGTGTTCTGAATTCAACTCCATTTAACACGGCAACAAATTCACCGACACCGATTGTACGTTTCATATGGGAATGATCATGAATGGCTGCAACTCCCCTTTTTGACCTCGTTGTCGGAAAGTGGTACGGTTTGGTTCCATCGTTTATAATTCTCGTTTGTTTCAAACCCGAATTACCGTCACTACGAATTTTTTCTTCTATAAATAATTGTTGTAGCATAACTTGTCGGGAGAGCTTACCCATTTCTCTCTGTAGTCTCTCTATTTCCCCTTTATTTGTGGAAATCGTCCGAAAAAATAAGATCACACAAAATAATTGCAGTAAATTCACTGATCCATATTTTCTATCCATATCCAAAGATGATCACTTTTGATTATTTTATAATGCAATAGCTGCACTATATGGTTATTGGCACGTTGTGTAGTTGTCAACTATTTGAATCATTTACAACTGTTCGCATCTGAAAAGAAATAAACAATTTAAATGTTGCGTCTGTGAAAATGTGCTTGAACAAAATTAAAATGAAGACAGTGTTGGTGTATTGTTTAGGCCTATAGATTTGCCAGCTTACAGTTTTTTTCTTTTTATTTGACGAAGGTTATTTTAAATACACATGTGGTATGCAGCGATATGACTTATATGTAATTTGCGCACATCTTTATCATATTAGTTTAAACATATTTTATTGTCCAAAACATTAACAATAGGATTAGACACAAGTTTTGCAACTTAGAACGTCTTCTCCATTACATACAAATAATAAATAACCGAACAAAAATGACAAACATAATAATAACATCATCATAAACAATATTAATATGAAGACATGAAATTAACATGAATTTAAACGACATGGCTCATCGATTCCTAAAAGTCGAGTTGATCGTAATCTTTTTTGATAGACCTACCTAATAGGTTGTTTTTATCTTGGAAAAAATATTCACTCTAAATGTAAGTTATAATTGTATTTCAAACAATTAAATTAAATTGTTGTTGTCAACCGATAGGATTTTATAATAAAATCACATTGATGATCCATGTCTTAGGAAAAAATGAACAATTTCATTCGAAGTCAACAAAAAGTAATTACTACATTATCATTGGTATATATTTAACCATAATGTCTATAAACTATGAAAAGCGATTGGTCTCTTTAATATAGTTCTGCACTTTTATAAAAATTAGAGTGTTTATGTTCATATTAAACAAAGCATTGACGTACATTAAATTTTCAAAGTCGGTAGGTATTTTTTTCTTTTCTAAGTTCAAAAAATAAGTTATTCCTTTGCACTGTATATAAATTTTTACACGAGATGAAATAATGTTGAGCATTTTCGTATAAATAACCACATTGACACATTGCGTTAGGTTTAATATTTGCGTGATACAGATCCATGTTAAGGGCACTGCATTTGTTTCTTAATCTTGTGTGTAAAACATTTAAATATCGCCAATATTGAAATATGTAGGGGGTGATTTATTTTTATAATATTTCTGTTTAATTTTTAATTTAAACATATTTAAAGAAAGTTCATTTCTAATACTTAAATCGAGCAAATTCCACAGTTTGATACTAGATGGAGTAAATGATTCCTGATAAAGAGACAGTCTGCCAGAGGTTTGGTATATATTTTGACTGCTTCGTAGATTGTAATTGTTTGTTTCTGCAACTGAAGGGGGTATTAAATCTTATAAGTATTCTAGGGCGTCCTCTTTCCTAATTTTGTAAAATAAAGTTCATTTCTTAGCTTTCCGTCTAATCTTTAATTTTTTATTAGACCAGTGACAATACTTGCTGCTTCCTGTTGTAATTTTTCTAATCTTTCAGAATTCAACTATCCATAATTATTCTAGAACAGGCCTTATAAAAGTTAAATATATTTTTTCTAAATATTCCCTTTTTAGTCGGAATTTCAAACGTCTAAGAACATTTAATTGTTTTGATACTTTTTCTATTAAGAATCTACATGCTTGGTCCACTTACAGTCACTGCTAAAAAATAGGCCTTAATGTTTATGACTAGTAACTGTATCTACCCGAACTCCGCCAAAATAAAAAATCAAGTTATTTTTTGAATTTTTGTTACTAAATAACATGATATTAGTTTTATTTGGATTGAATTTAACTAGCCAATTATTTGCCCAGGAATTAATATTTTGAAGATCGATATTTATCATAGATTGGAGAGTAGTTTCATCTGGAGCAGTATGTCCAATAGATGTATCGTCTGCAAACATTCTACTTAATCCAATCATATCATCTGCAATGTCATTAATGAATATCAGAAATAAAAGAGGACCCAGTACCGAACCCTGTGGAACACCAGCTTTAAGATTACACTATTATGAAGTCGCCTCTTTTAATACTACCCTCTGAGTTCAATTTGTTGAGTAACTTTAAAACCATATTAATATATTAAAATTGAGAATGGAAATGGGGAATGTGTCAAAGAGACAACAACCCGACCAAATAAAAACAACAGCAGAGGGTCACCAACAGGTCTTCAATGTAGCAAGAAATTCCCGCACCCGGAGGCGTCGTTCAGCTGGCCCCTAAACAAATATATACTAGTCCAGTGATAATGAACGCCATACTAATTTCCAAATTGTACACAAGAAACTAAAATTAAAATAATACAAGACTAACAAAGGCCAGAGGCTCCTGACTTGGGACAGGCGCAAAAATGCAGCGGGGTTAAACATGTTTGTGAGATCTCAACCCTTCCCCTATACCTCTAACCAATGTAGTAAAGTAAACGCATAACAATACGCACATTAAAATTCAGTTCAAGAGAAATCTGAGTCTGATGTCAGAAGATGTAACCAAAGAAAATAAACAAAATGACAATAATACATAAATAACAACAGACTACTAGCAGTTAACTGACATGCCAGCTCCAGACTTCAATTAAACTGACTGAAAGATTATGATTTCATCATATGAACATCAGGCACAATCCTTCCCGTTAGGGGTTTAGTATCATACCATCATAACATATATGAGAAGAACATAACCCGTGTCATGCCAACAACTGTTTTTAGAATAAATGTGTTTAGTTCCGATGCAAAGACCTTATCAGTGACTCAATATTTACGCCAAAATATGCAATCTTTAATGACTTGACAACAGTATCGTAATTATATCCCTTCTTAATAAGTCTATTCAAAGGTTTTGTAAGTTTCTGAGGTGAATACTGACACCTTTGTGCTTTATAAAGAATATTACCATAAAAAATTGAATGTGAAATACCTGAACGTATTAGAAGTCTGCATGTTGAGCTATATTTACGAATGATGTCTTTATACCGATGATAAAATTTAGTAAATGTTTTGACTAGTTTGTGATATCGAAAACCCTGGTGTAATAATTTTTCAGTAATACATAAATTTCTCTCATTAAAATCTAAAACATTTTTACATACACGAGCGAATCGTACAAGTTGAGATATATAAACACCGTAAGATGGTGACAAGGGAACGTCACCATCTAAAAACGGATAATTAACGATAGGAAATGAAAAATCATCCCTTTTATCATAAATTTTAGTATTCAGCTTTCCATTAGTGATATAGATATCAAGATCGAGAAAATGGCAGTGGTCATTCTTAGTATTAGCTTTATTTAAAGTAAGTTCAACAGGATAAATTTCATTAATATACATACTGAAGTCGTCATTATTGAGAGCCAAAATATCATCCAAATATCTAAAAGTATTATTAAATTTGTTTATCAGATGTTGTTTCGATGGGTCTTTGCTTATTTTTGTCATAAATTGTAACTCATAACAATACAAAAACAGGTCCGCAATAAGTGGTGCACAGTTAGTCCCCATTGGAATTCCGATAATCTGACGATATACGGAATCCCCAAAGCGAACAAAAATGTTATCTAGTAAAAATTCAAGGGCATATATAGTATCAAAGCATGTCCAATAAACATAGTTTTTTTGTTTATTGCTACTAAAAAATGACCTAAAAGAGTTTGAACATATATATTCACATTCTGATTTATTGAATGCCCATTTAATTAGGTGTGTGAATTTTTTCTTAATGAGAATGTGAGGCAATGTGGTATACAGGGTAGAAAAATCAAACCTTGAACAGATTCAAAATCACCAATATAAGCATGCAATTTATCAAGTACTTCCAACGAGTTCTTGACACTTCAAAAGTAATTTATTCCACTATTTTCGAAGGCCTTATTTGAACAATTTATTATCAGGTTTTTAATTGTTCCAAGTGTGCTGGTAAGAAGAATAGACAATTTAGTAGTTGAACAATGGCTTGAAGACGAAATAAATCTATATTTGTAAGGGGTTTTGTGTAGCTTCGGAAGCCAATACATAGTTGGGACTTTCATTGTATTTGGCTCTGCTTGTAAAGCGGTGGCTAAAAGTTTATGTTTGTTACAGATTTCGTTTTCTGAAAATGGAGTCAGTTGGAATGTTGGTGAATTGGTGATTTCCTTTTTCAGAACCTAAATGTAAAATTTACGTCAAACAATAATAATATTATTAGCAGCTTTATCTGCCGGGACAAAAACAAATTCCTTGGCTAGTTCTTTTAGTTTATGTTTGATACGAGAAATAGGTTTATTGTGGTTATTGTTTATAGTAAAATGTTCTTTAAAATGTTGAATACGTATATCAACTATCTTCATTACTGAATTAAAAAAAGAGTCCAAAGATTTTTTGTCAGCTTTTTCCCGTTTTATCCATTTCATACAGTAAGTATGGAGTGAGTCGTGGATGATATTACGACACTCATTCCAATTAATAATTGACGGGGGACGATATTTAGGTCCTTTACTGAGGAATGATTTTAACTCTCGGTCTTGAACGATGTTAAGATCTCCTGTTATAACATGGGAAATGGGTCCATAAATATATTCGGAATTACTGCAATTACATGAAGTAGGTGTATTTTCACTGATATTAACATCTTTACACAATTGACTATAATTAAACATAAATTTCCGGGTAGATTTCTTGTAAATATAACAAATAAGAGGTAGCTCAGTATTGTCAAAATATCCAGGAAGATTGTCTTTTATACCATATCTTTCTAACTTCAGAAGTAGACCCCTTATCTATACTCGATCGAAAGCCTTGCTTACATCGGCAAAAGTTAAAGTTGTATAGAATCTATTGTAACATACATGGCACTCTGCTTGTGTCCCTTTGTAAAGATTTGCAATTGAGACTTCTTAATGGGAGATTTCTAGGCGATTCCTTAGGATTTTTTACTTTTTATAATTCTAATGGCCAAAGCACAGTTGATTATATGTTAACAACACCTAATTTATTCTATTGTGTACAGCATTTTATTGTTAGATCTCCAGTGGAATTGTTTGACCACTGTTTATTATCTGTATGCTTTAAATCATGTACTCAAAGAGAGACAACTCTTGAGTCTCTTTCTGATGTTGGTAAATTTCAATGGGAACATTCCATGTCAGACAATTATCCTGATGCTTTATTACATAAAGAGTCTGTAAATGATATATTAGATCTAATGAACAATATTGATGATGAAAACTGTGATGATATTGATTTTCTTGTCTCATCAGTTAATAAAATTTATGTAAATGCAGCATCAGAAACTTTAGTATTAAAAAAGAAAAGTTCTCGTCCATCTAATAAGAGAAAAAGAGCTAAACCAAAAAAAGCATGGATGTCCAATGATTGTCTTTTGCTGAGGAAAGAAGAAAGGTCTCTTGGTAAAAGACTCCAAAAGGATAAAAATAATGCTAACCTGCGCCAAACATATTCTAATTGTGTAAAACATTATAATAAACAAAAAAAAAGAGCTTAAAAGCAGAGTTTTATAGGACATTTATTAGTAAATTGAATAGCCTAGAACACAAAGACTCTAAGTCCTTTTGGAAATATATTAACAATCTAAAAAATAACCACCAACAGGCACCCAGTCCATTATCAAAGCAGGAATGGGTAGAACATTACAAATCCTTATTAAACTCTGATTCAGAACTTAATTTTCCTGATGATCTTGAAAAATCAAAGGACAATCATAAAAAAAAAAAAATGATTGCTCTCTGGATTACCCATTTACTTGTAATGAAGTTAAAAAGGGTATCACTAGACTTAAATCTGGTAAGTCTGGTGGTCCTGATTTGATATTGAATGAGTTTATTAAATGTAGTGCCTCATCCATGGTACTAGTTATAGTAAAACTTTTTAATAAAATACTACAATGTGGAAAATTTCCAAAATCATGGAATCTGTCATATATTTCTTCAATTTCTAAATCAGGTGATCCAAATGATTGCAATAACTATAGAGGTATATGTGTCTCTAGCTGTTTAGGTAAATTATTTACTTCATTACTACAAAACAGATTAACTGTGTTCATAGAGTCTAAAGACTTGTTGAGTGCCAAGCAGGGTGGTTTTCGTGAAGGATATAGAACAAGTGACCATATATTCATAATAAAAACTTTAATTAATACAGCTACTAAACCACTCAACGTTCCCTCTTACACGGAACGAACACGGAACGAACACGCGAATGGAATGAAATGAGAACGAACGAGTTAAATCAGTCAGAATCGTGTATCTCCACTCATTTCGTTTATTAAAGTCAACTCGTGTTTTTCCGCTCAAAGTCGTGTGTGAACGAAACGAACGAAACGATCAATATATTCCGTGTAAACAAACATTGTTTCGTTCAGAAACGATACTATTTCACCTGATTGGTTGTTTGGCGATTATGCTAGTTTTCAAATTTCCAAATGAAACGAATAAATATACCAAAGTTAATCGGTATAGTGTACTACTCATTGTTTATTTATGAATAGAATTCATTACATTACTTCGTTATTGCATTTAAAATAAAAATGATAGCTCTGAAATGAATAGATAAATAGTAAAATAAAAAAAATATTTAAATTATGAAAGGCAAACAAGATCAATTTAAATATCAAAATACCTTCTCTTCTTAAAAAAATAGGATGGAAACATTCTTTATATTATTATTTATATTTATTATTAAAGTTGTCATTTTTTTCTACTTATTTTCATATAAGTTAGTGAGATGTACATCGTAAAAGACGTGAAAATTTAAGGAGTATCTCAGAAACATAATTTAGTGGCAGTCGCTATCCCTGGTTAAAGTAAATAGAATATATTATATTATTCTTTCAAAACATGTGTGTGTGTCAATCTTTTTCGTTATCCACGTCAAACTATTTGCATAGTTTTCTTTATTAAAGAAATGAACGACCCTATTCGTGTTTGTAAATTATTTTAAAACTAACGCCCATTAAGTTTTTCCAAAAAATAGATAAAAAATATTCTTATTTCGTTTCACGGAGGGAAAACATTTTATTCGATGACTTTAGTGTAATCATTTCCCGTCTTTTACATTAGCGTATGATCCGTATATTTAACCTTTTTCAAAATAACCTAGTACTTCCAAAGTCAGTCAATTTATCTGTAAGTGCACGCATAGTCCGCTATCATATGCATGTACAGTGTATTTGATTTTATTTTTTATTCAAGTGCAAACACTAGCTAGTAATGATTGGTTGTTCGTTTCTTGAAGTCCAGTGGCAGATATATCATGAATGTTCAGGACGAATTACGCTCACAAATATACTTACATAATGTAGCAAGAAGAAAATAATCATTTATTATATTGTGTTTTCTGTTTACCTAAATGACTCAACACAATTAAACGGTTGATTTAATTAGAAAATATATCTAACGCACATAAAAAAGACGTTTATAAAATACAGAAAATTAACCAGAAATAATAGAAGGGAATCATTCTAAAAGTTATTGAAAAAGAAATAAAACTGCCTTGAATATCTAAAAATATATTATATATAATTATATATGCAAATATTGGAAATGTCTTGAAAAGTAGAATAAAGACCAAATATTAAAAACAATATATTGTAAAGAAATATTTAAAACATATTTGTTTTTATGTTAAATGTGAGTATGTGACCATTGGCTTAGAAATAGAAATATGTTAAAATAAACTTTTTGAACTTTTACATTTATAATATCACTCTTTATTTTTGCCTTTTTTTTGCGTTCTTCGAAGATTGCAAATACAAAGCTTTGATCGGAATCTCGCTAATTGATAACAGTTTCCAGAATAACTTCATACATGTAACACCTTTTTATTACTCGTCCATATAATTTACATGTTGATTTTTAGCATCCGTCTATCACACCTTCACTCTTTGAAGTTTCACATATGGGTGGAAAAATAACAAGTCGTTATCTATTTCACAATCGGGAACTTTTCTGTTGTTTGAACAGTCAAACTAAAATCGTGATAATGTAACAGTTTAATCACGTTCAACATCGATGATTTACGATTTTGTTTAGTAATAAATCAGAAATTTCTAATTGTTGTACACTTGTTTCAGATAGATTTAATCGTTGGCAAAATTGTTATAGCAAACTTATTAATTGCCTAAATTTTAATATGTTTATTTATAATTTTCGGATTAAGCTTGATGTCCAAGGTAACTGAACTAGTACATATTTGTGTTTAGAGGCAAACTTAAGCACGTCTCCGGGTGAGGGATTTTCTCTATGTGCTGAAGACCCATTGGTGGCTTTCGGCTGTTTTCGACTATTTAGTCGGGTTGTTGTCTCTTTGGCACATTCCTCATTTCCATTCTCAATTTTACGTCATGTTAAGTCGGAAATCCAGGATAATTCAAGGATAGTCTTATTAAATACAAGTATCTATGATGAAATTAGGAAATATTCATAGGCGGATCCAGCATTTTTTTTAAAAGTGGGTTCCAACTCAGGATAAATTGAAGTTCCAATCATATTACCATTTCAAAGGCATTGATTGTAAAAAAAAAAGTTGGTCCTAACCCCGTAACCCCTACTGAATAAAAATTGAACGACACCGTTATACTTACGACACACAGGTACTTATTCAAAATTGATATTAAAACATATAACTTCGAAAAAATACTTATAATAGCAACAAATTAGCATATATTCTTTTTATTTTATAATGTATGATAGCTTTGTGAATTGATTTTTTGCTTATTTTGTTACGTTTTCTTAACGTACAGTGGCAAGTATTTCACTTATATTCCGGACGAAAAAGTAGTCATAACGAAAAAATACAATACTAAAATGTGTTCATCAAAATAGAATAAGAATTTTGACAGCTACTGAACAATAAAGAAATATTTTGAGGGCATACATTTTGAAAGAATAATATTCGCCTACGATAAAAAAAAATCCTTTACTGTAACGTAGTATATATAGAAGGACAAAATACATTGAAAGATGGTACACTTCTACATCCTTATATTCTTGCATTACTATACAATGTTGTGACTTTTAAAGGATTAAATTAAAAGCAGGAGGTATCGTTTTTTTTTGTTTTTTTTTGTGTTTTTTTTTTTAATAAACAAATATTGCAGTGTGTTTCGTTTTGCTCCCCTCGGTGAAATTGTAATATTTGCACGCCCTCACCTAGATCTAGATCTGAAATTAGTTGTTATGTTAAAATAAACAATAATTTACCTTAAGCGATGTATTATTGTTGACCATTCGAGATTCTTTTTTTTTTCAATCCGTCTTCAGCTGAATTTGTGATTTTAATATTACTATGCGGGACGCAAGGGATTTCAAATTGAAAATAAATGCAAAAAAATGTGAAGTTTTGTGTCTTTCAAAACACGAACAAAATACAGAATTAAACGCAGGATAAAGACAATAACTGTTTAGTGTCATTAAATGTTAAGCTGTATTTGTACTCGGCTCGAAACAGGAGTATTAGCTCGCTAAAGCTCGCATTACACCGGTGTCTTAGCCTCGTACACATACAGCTGATATTTAAAGACACTAAACAGTTATTGTCTATATGTTTCCCATGTTTTAAGAATTTATGCATGCGGGTTAATAATGTTATTCTCCTCAAAAACAA
This sequence comes from Mytilus edulis, assembly GCF_963676685.1. NCBI lineage: Eukaryota > Metazoa > Mollusca > Bivalvia > Mytilida > Mytilidae > Mytilus > Mytilus edulis. Next base: position 26,684,907 of record NC_092349.1, on the reverse strand, counting down.
TTTTGTAAAAAAAATCAATGGTGTGCATTTTAACCAAAAACTGAATAATTCGCGTCTGACACAGAAATTAAAACAAAGCTATCAAATCAAATTGGTATTATGGGTAATATGAGAACACAACGGGTGCCACATGTGGAACAGGATATGCTTTCCCTTCCGGAACACTTGAGATCACCCAAGTTTTTGGTGGGGTTTGTGTTGCTCAGTCCTTGTTTCCAATGTTGTGTTCTGTGAACTATTTTTTGTCTGTCTTTCTATTTCTTTTTTATCCATGGCGATGTCAGTTTATTTTCGATTTGTGAGTTTGAATGTCCCTCTGATATCTGCCATCTTTTGCCCCTCTTTTTAAGCGCAATATTTCCACGATGAATAAATTGGGGTTCTAATGATGTACTGGTTGGTTGTTGTTTTTTGTTTGTTCTTTTTTTCGGCCCGGGGGAGGGGGGAGGGTACATGTATATATCTTATATGCAGTATAGTGATTACTAAAAAGCTGTATGTTTAAGTAAAACGGCGAAGACGAAATCATGTATTTTTTAAGTAAGTTACTCACGTGCATGCGATAACTTAACAAAGGTTAAAGCACTTTTATTCTAAAAATGATCCTAGTAAGATCAGTTTCACATTTAACGGCGCATATCTAATCTAAAAATCCGAGCTATTAAATCACGCGATAATTCCCGAAAGTTCACTTAATTGTTGAGGATTACGATTGATAAGCAGTGACCATGCAGACATGGACACACACTCTCACGATTAAGTGTTTAAGTTCACATGAACAAGCAATATGATAATCATTTAAATAAAAGAAATAAAAATTATATTGACAAGACAACGTTATTTACAAAAATGTACAATGACACATTAAACGATTTTAAAACGGATTACGGCTGTGTTTTAGGTTGCAGTAACTTATTTACGATCTTAAATGCTCCTGGCTTTAATTGTACCATTACAGCTAATTTCCTAATGCTTATAGAGTAAAACTTCAGTTGGCTTGCTTGCTTTGTTTGTATTAACGTTAGTTTAAGCACTATTATAAAGATCGACTTCTGCAATCAATATAGACAGGCATTATTAAAACAAGTATATGTTATATTAAAATTTGATTGACAGTTATCCCATTTCCAATTGTCAATATACAAACATTTTAGCAATCAAACTTACCAAAGTCTTACCCTGCATGAATAAAGAAATTAGCTGTAATTGTCACGAAGAAGTACTTGTATTCATGCTAAGGTTGTCCACTTTACGGGAAGAACAAATCAGATTCTCAATTCGTTTACATAATATAATACTATTAAGTCATAAATTAAGAAGTCAATTAACACCTAAGGCATGTGGAATACTCAGCGTTTTACTTTTTACTTGTACAATCTTACTATTCATGCAGATGCAAATTTATACCCTTTTCTGGACTACTTACAGTTACTGTAACTAGGCGACCATTTGATTAGTTAATAGATAATGAACTATGAATAATGGATGTACTTCAGCGTGGTTCAATTCTTGTACACAACTATTTCCTGCATTTTGTGTTGTCGATAATTCCCTTTCATCAATCAGGCCTTGGACCGAATAATTTATTAGTTCCTACTAGTATATTATATTATAATTAAAAGTTCGGTTATATGATACTAAACCTAACTGAAGGCACGGAATCCCTTCGCATATAAGAAAAAAATATTTAAGAAAAACTGCGAATTGATACAGGAACAGAACTGAAATTAAATGAATCTCTGATGTTAAGGTTGTTTTTTCTTTTTAACAAAATATTTCTGTTTTCGCAAAAAATGAAATTGACACTCATTGATGTAGCGCAGTAAGCAAAAGAAAGCAATCGACAGATTGATGCTTTCTTTAACCATTTCATTCATAAACACAACTGTTATAAAGTCTTTACAGCAACAGGATTACTTATTTCCTGGTTTGAATTGTTTTGTTTCGGAACCTTCTTAGAGCTTACTATTCGGTATGGATTTTCTATAGGTTACTTATGGTTGCTTTCATCTGTCATCTACTCTGGTTAATAGTTGTCTAGTTTGCAATCATACCAAATATTTTTTCATTTTAAATTTATGTTATTCTCTGTATAAACGATCAAGCTATTCATTCTGAGTATATAAAATTAACGAATATTAATTATATGTCACTTTGATGTACCCTTGTAAATATCGCGGGATTGAAACTCAAACGTGCATAGGATTTTGAGACGGTGACCGTTAATAATTCACATCTATACAAACTGGACCCCTGTTGTGTTCACCTCGAAGTGCAAAGCTACATGTATAGATGGAACGGCGGACCAGTTTAACATCTATAAGTCATTTTGTCTCTGGTGGATATTTATTTCTTGCGAAACATAGCTTTTTATTCGTTTTCTCGTCCTTAATAAGTTCCGAACACTGACCAGTCGATAAAATGCAACTGTACTATTTGTCTAAGGTTTTACACGAATTTGCAACGAAGCATATTGTATAATATTCATTGAATATTCTTTTCTTAGTATAATTGAGATTTTTTTTTTATCCCGGTTTAATGTTTATATTTCTTATAAAATGTGATACATATGAATTAACGAAAATTCATAACTCTAACTACATTTTTGGGACTTTGCACTTTACACTAAATATGACTTTTTGTCCTTACTGACACTAAAGTACAATTTTGTAGATGATTTGTTGTAACATTTCACATTACTTTAAGTCATGAGTGCAATTGATTAGGAAAGGAAACTTCTATGTCGTGCATAAACGGAATAGAACACGGAAAAAAATATTCTTTATACAACATGTATATAATTATCTGGAAAAATTTCTTTGTTTCAAAAGAGTTTTGATTCAATATTTGAAGGTACTTTTTTATTGCAAATTTTAAGACAAAGCTGAAACATCTACACTATATTATTTATGGTTTTCTAAAATGCTCTCATCGGCAACGTTTAGGGTTGAATATTAATTTCTAGTTTATGGAAATTTGTAAAAAGATCACAAGTTTTTAGAAATATCATCATAATCTATAATTTACCCCCCCCCCCCCCAAAAAAAAAAGCCATTGATGATGATGATGGAAGTTTTCAAAGACCGTGACTGGCTATACAGCCCTTAGATATATATAGGAAGATGTGTGAGTGCCAATAAGACAACTCTACATCCAAATAACAATTTAAAAAAAGTAAACCATGATTATAGGTCAAAGTACGGCCTTCAACACGGAGCCTTGGTTCACACCGAACAACAAGCTGTAAAGGGCCTCAAAATTACTAGTGTCAAACTTACATACATGTATCTATAAGTATGCTATGCTTATTCAAATTAATTTTAAACGTCAAAGTACGTGACTGTTTTTATTAACGGTTTCACTAACTGAAAAAGCAACTGTCAATGAATAAATCGACAACTTGTAATGGTTTTTTTTTTGCACAACACATATATAAAAAAAGAAGATGTGGTATGATTACAATGCGATAACTCTCCACAAGAGATCAAATGACACAGAAATTTTAACAAATGTATATATAAAGGTCACCGTACGGCCTTCGACTGTGAGAAAAGCCCATACCGCATTGACAGCTTCCTGTGATTATTTTCTTGTGATGTTTATTCTTGTGGCTTTTTTTCCGGTGACTTTATTTTCCAGGGACTTTGTGACCTTTTTCCCGGGACTTTTTTCCTGTGACTTTTTTTTCGTTTATCATTCTCTTAATAGGTATCACGTTATAACTACATTGTTATTGTCATATTAGCTGAAATCGTAAACATTTCAAATAAAGGAAATAAAAATACTGAATTATATTTCTGAACAAATTTTAAACACCCAAAAAAATCAAGATCAATGTAAATATATAAATATCTTTATTAGTCACATTTGCTAAAAATAACAAAAATAAAAGTTCCATTTAATGATTGGCAGTAGAATAATTATCTGTTAAACAACTAAGCTAAGTGTGAAATGTCTCGCAAGTTTTGAAAAGATGTCCTGCAGAGTACGCCCGCTGGTTATTTGGATTGATTAAAAAATGTATGAAATCCTCGAAAACGTTGTCACCACTTTAATTAATACACATCTGTTGCAATAAAATGTCTTTTTAGCTTTACAGAAATATGTTATTGTCAATAGTCCACTAAACTTAAACACAAGGCTGCATATACATGTTTCATATGCATGATATTTCATTGTATTTATGATATGAAAATAAAAAAAAATATTTTCCTATAATACTAAGATTACAGTAGCTGTATTAAAAAAAAAATATAAATCTAGCTTGTTAAATCAAATTAAATGAAACACAGACTTACTGAAATATTGTCCCTATGTTTTAAGTAATCGTAGATACATTTTATTCAGCATTTACTTTTAATCATTTAAAATAGAAAGAAGACTATTTACAAACTACCGTACTACAATTTTCTACATTCATTTTATTGTAAATTAGTTACATGTAGATCTTTGCAATTCGGTATATCCAGTAAGCCATGTGTGGAGTACACTTTAATATAGGGATATTCTTAAACATCCTTTTTACAAAAAATAAATAATGAACCTGTGAATACATTTAATCTCAGCATGAAAGTTAAATATAATATTTCCATGTCTCAACAAGTTTTTAATGACTATACTGCGAACAAAAAAGTTTTAACAAAATTTCACATCATTTAATTAAAAAAGACGGTCAATTCAGACCTGAGCTAGTGACCATCATGTGGTGATTGTCGTTTTTTTTAAATGAAGAAAAATACATGTGATGATGTGATTATAAAATACGAAATTTATCTGTGAAACGAACCGAATTACCTTTCGTTTTAGAATGATATAATCGTTCACACACGCTGTAAACGTTCTAAAACGAAATGATTAGCTTCACAATTTACCGAATAACACGCTTGTTATAATGCTATGTCGTGTATAAACGGAATGGAACACGGAATGGAACACGGAATGGAATGAACGAAATGAATGGAATGAATGACACGTAAACGGAATGAACGAAACACGCAAACGGAACGAATGAAAAACGGAGCGAAAACGGAAAAACGGGAAACTTGAGTGGTTCAGTTGCTGTAAATATTTAAATAAGTGTAAGAAAAATCTTTACATTTGTTTTGTGGACTTTAAAAAGGCATTCGACAGTGTTGTAAGAAAGGCATTACTACATAAATTGCTCAAAAAGGGAATAGGTGGGAAATTTTATGACTTGTTAAAACATATGTATAGTAATACATTATATTGTTGTAAAACAGATGGATTTATTAGTGAATCATTCCATGCTATTTTAGGGGTGAAACAGGGGGACAGTCTTAGCCCCACCCTTTTTAATATTTTTGTTGATGACATCGATTCCTATTTCAACGCCGTTTTGTCTGATCCAGTTAATTTAAATCAGAATAACTTTAGTCATCTTCTTTATGCAGATGATTAATCTTAATTTCAGAAACACCCAATGGCTTGCAGCACTGTGTGGATGCCTTACAATCTTTTTGTAATGATTGGGGCCTAAATGTGAACACCAAGAAAACCCAAACTATGATTTTATCAAATAGTAAAAATAGATCTTTATTAGATAAACATTATTTTTATTTTGGTCCCCAACCATTAGAATCTGCTACAGAATATAAATACTTAGGTATAGTCTTCAACAATAGAGGTAAACTTAATATAGCAGCTGAAAATCTTGCTGATAAAGCACGTAAGGCATATTTCGCCTTGAAATCAAAATTACCATATTCTAATTGTATTGCAGTGGAAAAAGACTTTTCAACTCATTAATTTCACCAATTATGACATATGGATCTGAAATTTGGATCTCAGATTTTAATATAAATCTTGACACTGCTGATAAACTACCATTTGAAAAGGTTCAGAATATGATTATGAAAAATATTCTTGGTGTTCATGGTAAGGCTTCCAATTTAGCTTTACGTACAGAACATGAGCTATATCCAGTGTGTTTTATATCATATAAACTAATGTTTAAATACTATGCTAGATTAACTGACATTAAAGTTGGAAACAACCCAAAATTTGATATATTAAAATCTGCATTCATTGAAGATAAAAAATTGTATACACACAAGAGCTCTTGCTGGGTACAATCATTACATAAACTAAAAAAGTTAATCAACTTTGACTCATTTCAAATATCACATAATGTGTTTGAGGACTCACTAAAAAACTTTTATAAATGCAAGATTTTGTGTCAACTTGAGCATATCAAATCTAATAACACGGGTAAACTAAGATTTTATAGTAAAATGTGCTCATCTTTTGACTTAAAAGCTTACTTAAGATTTGATATTAAGAAATATGATAAATCACTGCTTACAAAAATTAGAATAAGTGCACATTCACTTGCAATTGAAACTGGTAGGTATAGCAAACCAAAAAAATTTTAGCAAGTGAAAGATACTGCAAACTTTGTAAAGATAAAGTGGAAGATGAAGTTCATTTTCTTTTATATTCTTCTCTATATAAAGACCTTCGAGAGAAGTTTGATATTTTCAATAACCTTAATAATGATGATGATATTAAATCAACGATTTATTTACTAAACCCAGTAAATCTGGTTGACACCAGACAAATATGTAATTATCTAAGTCAAGCTTTTGAACTTCGTAATAAAAATCTAATGTCAGTTGGTCTACCATAAGTATAATACTGTGTAATACTGTGATATTATATATATAATTAGTACTTGAAATGTTTCTTTATGTTGTATTTGCATAAATTGTCATGTTTAATGTGTTTGTATCTTGGAATACGCATTGTATCATATGTGCTTTGTCCAATAAAATATTTGAATTTGAATTTGAATTTGATTGTCTATAGCATACACGATAGAATGATACATCATAATTAGTTAGGGTAGGGAACCAGACTGAAATTTATACAAAAGTTTATTAGAAATTAAATGATTGAATATATGTTTATATATTATTTTTTCTAGTATCTTGCTCACGCAAGAAAGAAGTGAAACTGGTCTATAATTACATGACATTGACTTATCTCCATTTTTAAATAAAGGAGTAACATATGCCAATTTCCAATCTTCAGGAAATATATTTTGAGAGAGCGATTTATTAAAAAGAATACATAAAGGGTGTAATTTCATTTTTTACTGTTATAAGCATTCTATTACTAATTTTGTCTGAACCAACAGCTTTATTTGGACCTAAAGTAGAAATAATATCTTTAACGTCTTCTAAAATTACAGTAATTTCAGACAAAATGTCAATACCTCTATCATATGTTTGATTAACACGATTGCAAAATATTTCTGATGCACAATGTCATACTGTGGCTTCATTTATTTTCGTGAGTACCAATTTATTTTCGTGAGTACCAATTTTCGTGAGTACCAATTTTCTAAATTGAGGAAAACTTTCATTTTCGTGAATATTTAATTTCGTTGTTTCGGCAAGGTCTGTATTACATTCCTTTAGCAAATTTGTAATTCGTTAAACACTTAAATTATTCGTGGTTCTCCTGTACCCACGAAATCCACTAAAATCGATATCCAACCAATATAAATGAAGCCACAGTACCATGCATTATAAACCATGGAACACATGTCCATATAATTTTAATTTTGGGTGTAACGCGTCTTCTGATTGGCTGACGTTATTTTGTTATGAGCCCATAGACATAATTTAGTCATGTGACCGTGACGTCATGAACGTTTTTTTTTTATGGTTTTCTACGGTTTAGAATGAAATTTAGAATTAAATTATAAGAAATGACTGTAATATTTTTTCTATCTATTCGAAATAACATAAACTAGAGGCTCTAAAGAGCCTGTGTCGCTCACCTTGGTCTATGTGAATATTAAACAAAGGACGCAGATGGATTCATGACAAAATTGTGTTTTGGTGATGGTGATGTGTTTGTAAATCTTACTTTACTGAACATTCTTGCTGCTTACAATTATCTCTAACTATAATGAACTTGGCCCAGTAGTTTCAGAGGAGAAGATTTTTGTAAAAGATAACTAAGATTTACGAAAATGGTTCAAAATTGACTATAAAGGGCAATAACTCTTAAAGGGGTCAACTGACCATTTCAGTCATGTTCACTTATTTGTAAATCTTACTTTGCTGAACATTATTGCTGTTTACAGTTTATCTCTATCTATAATAATATTCAAGATAATAACCAAAAACAGCAAAATTTCCTTAAAATTACCAATTCAGGGGCAGCAACCTAACAACAGGTTGTCCGATTCATCTGTAAACTTCAGGGCAGATAGATCTTGACCTGATAATCAATTTTACTTCGTCAGATTTGCTCTTAATGCTTTGGTTTTTGAGTTATAAGCCAAAAACTGAATTTTACCCCTATGTTCTATTTTTAGCTGTGGCGGCCATCTTGGTTAGTTGGCCAGGTCACGCCACACTTTTTAAACTAGATACCCCAATGATGATTGTGGCCAAGTTTGGTTTTATTTGGCCCAGTAGTTTCAGAGGAGAAGATTTTTGTAAAAGTTAACGACGACGGACGACGACGACGGACGACGGACGACGACGACGGACGCCGGACGCCGGACGCCGGACGCCAAGTGATGAGAAAAGCTCACTTGGCCCTTCGGGCTAGGTGAGCTAAAAATGTGGTGCACACTGTTAAATAACCCGCTACGCGCGTTATTCAGTGTGCACCACATTTTTTATGTTATTTCTTCATAGACAGAAAAAATATTACAGTCATTCCTTAAATAACATTTTAATTAAGAACTTCTTTATCTAAGAAAAGAAATAAACATAAGTATAAACATAAAAAACAGAAAACTAATGGACAATGCATCGTAACTTACATTATACGTCTAAGTAACATTCAATTGAAGATCATGTTCTTACCTCGAAATGTATTTTTTATAAACATATGTTATATTGTGTCTTTTGAGGTCCTTTTTGATAGATGTTAATTTGGACCCTATATTCGTTTCGTAAAAAGTTGACATAACAACAAAAGAAACAAAGTCTGACGACAGAAAGGATTATAAATGTTTCATTGCAATCGGCTTTACCTGAATATATGAATCTGATTCTAATGTCATTTTCGGGAAAGTTGTTACTCATTTATGTCTTCACCTAAAATTATTCGTGAAAAGATTATTTTATGTCGAGTATACATTTTTTCTTAATCAAATTAAATTACAAAATTTCAAAAAACTTGCAAAAGTTCATTAAGGTGGTACCCAACACTTTCACTAAAATTAATTTGGCTCGTTTAATTTTCATAAAATTTTGTCACAGTATTTACTTTGACCCTTTAACAAAAATATAAAAATTTCAAAAATTTTGAACCAACCGTTTTGTCAGAAATATTACACTGGTTATATAGCAGTTTGACAAACAGCAATTTTGATCATTGAGAAGTTTAATATTCCTTTTACAACACAACGTAATTAAAACGTTTAGCTGACTTTACAGAGTTATCTCCCTGTAGTGTTAGGTACCACCTTGAGTTTTAAATGTCAGGGCTATTTAAAGACTCTTGCGATATCTTGACACACATTATGATTTTCCCTACCGATTGATGTTAATATTACTAAAGAACCTTGAGAAACATCTTGAACTAATAATAATAGATCAATAAGTTGTAATTAGCGAATGTAAACGATAATCACGCATCTGAGAACATTGCACAAACAACAACCTAGACTTCCTGAGTGGAATATTTGTTTACTGTCTGTGTTTCTAAAATAATTGAAAGCAACACTGATTAACTTTTGTCTTGATGAAACGGAAACAATATCATGACTAAAATTAAAGCAATACAAATCATCGAAAAATACGTCAGGCGCACATAGAATCTACGATAAGTTTATGCAGTGAAGAACAGCTCTTTATTCTATATTGCGATAAAATTATAAACATATTTTTTATGTAAAAATATAACTTGACCGTATTTTTATAATGTTACTTCATAAAGTTAATAAAAACAAGCTAAACCCGATGATATACACGATTTTCACGACAATCTTCTGTTTTGGAAGAAAATTACTGATATCACCAGGTATATCTTGCAGACATATTTATGAAGCATTCAAACGAACTTGTTTTATATCTGACTATGCGGAATGGGCTTTGCTCATTGTTGAAGGCCGTACGGTGCCCTATAGTTGTTAATTTCTGTGTCATTTTGGTCTCTTTGGTAGAGGTGTCTGATTAGCATTCATACCACATCTTCTTTTTTATACTGTAAAACTAATGTCTTGTTATAGTTTTCCGGGGTTTAGTTTTTTATAAAGTTGATGTGTTTCCATCGTTTTTAGTTTGTAACCTGAATTTGTTTTCTCTCAATCGATTTATGACCTTTGAATAGCGGTATGCTACTGTATAAGAGGAAAACAACAGAAACAATGAAGTGCAACCACAACCGACACACACAAAAACGAACTATAAGATAACAACTGCAATTTTTATCAAGTATACTAAAAACACTGATAATGACTTACCATAAAACATTGCAGTATGTCTGTCTTAGCTAATTATATCTGATATATATATGTTTCCCACTGATATAGAAACTTCAACGTTTGTTTTAAAAACTATAGAAACTATAATTATTAGAACAGGACGTGGATTTTCCGAAACACTTAAGATAGATACGTAAACAGTAAACATTATTGGCTTAAGTGCGTACAAGACAATTATAACATTGTCAGATGGATGTGTTTCCAATAACCTCTAAGACAAACGTGTAAACATCTATAAAGATAGTTCATTCAATTAAGTGTACGGTTAATTGCAATACATCTCTTGTGAGATAGCGTAAACATACTGTCGATGATAAATTGGAATTCCCAAGGTATGTATCATCTGTTATTTCAATGTTGTTCATTTTTTACAGTGTGTTTGTCGTTTGGATATTACATTTCAATTACATATTTGTTTTATGATATTATAATTACATTTACATTAATTTTGTTATGTAATTATAGTATACGATTTTATTGATAATATTATCAACTGATATTAATACATGCCTATATCATATAGAATAACAATGCGTTACCGTTTAGAAGTGAAGAAAGCATTCTTCTAGTTTTTCTATAATTCATTGTTTGTTTTCATAATCATATAATCATCTAATCTTTTATAATAATTTTTAATCCTGGTATCTACGACGATTTTTATGACATTAAAAATATCATACCGAAATATATTTCAAGCTTTCAAGTTTTATCAGAAAAAATATCTATGATGATTTGTTTGGATACACACAAGTATGATTAACCGCACTACTTTCTATGGCTTGGCAACAAAGAAATATTGGTTGTAATTCAATTGTTATAGGGGGTGCTTCTCATCAACACGGAAGCAGAATTTGTAAAATGAAAGGTAGCGTTGAGGTGTATTTTGTCTGAGGGAGTTAAAAACTAGTCATAAAGCTCCCAAGGATTTATTTATTAAAGAAAGAACGGAAGAAAGGTTTTTAATAAATCATGTCAGCATCAAAAAAATGCTGGGCTGGTTATATTCCAATGGTCAAGCAGTTCACATCAGCAATATGGACTCCGTGTTTATAATGTCAATAAAACTATATATGTCATAGACTCATTTTTATTAATATTCATTAGGAATACTAAAGCTTACTGATGTCTGTTCTATGATCGGGTTGTTGTCTCTTTGACACATTGCCCATTTCCATTCACAATTTTATTGAATACTTTATAAACTTTGTGAGTAATAAACCCTTTGAAAATATAACAAAACCAACATTAAATTTAGGTCGAAAAGGAGTTGAATAAAGTCAACAGTACTTTACTGCTGTTCAAAAGTCCGAAATATATTGAGAGAAAACAAGGTTACAAACTAAAAACACATCAACTATAAAAATAAACAACAAAGGAACAACATAAACACTAAAGTGCAACAAATTAAGGTGGAACCCAACAATTTCACTAAAGTAAATCTGACTCGTTTAATTTTCATAAAATTTTGACAAAGTATCCACTTTGTCCCTTTGACCAAAATACAAAAAAAAACTAAAAAAAAAAACCCAACCATTTTGTCAGGCGTATTGATACGAAATGAGCTATTAAAGGAATACAATGTGATCGTATTGGATAGAAGTTTCGAGGGAATTGTCTGGCTTAAACTTGGGGCAAAAAATGATAACTCTTATTACATAAACTTATGCGTTGCATATCTTACACCAGAAAGGTCAAGTAGAGGTAATTTGGCTCAAGAATTTTACGATATGCTTCTTTCACAGGTTTACACATACTTTGATGAGAACCCGATGTTGATTATGGGAGACCTGAATGGCAGAATTGGAGATAAACAGGATTTCAATGAACTTATAGATGTAGGTGATATACAGAAAAGATTAAGTATAGACAATGTTAGTAATAAATTTGGTGATTACTTACTTGATTTTTTGTCAGACTCTAAAACTTGTATTTTAAATGGGAGATTCAAGCAAAACAAAGATAACTTCACTTGTGTAGCACCTCGTGGCAAGTCAGTGGTAGACTATATAATTGTTCCACACACACAATTTAAACAAATTCAAGATTTTGAAACCACTTTAGTAACAGACTGTATCAAAAATTACAATTACCAGAACATTCAATACTTAGTTGCAAGTTAAAAATATCAAGATATGAAACAATACAAATTGATAAAAATAAAAACACTATTTCAAGAGAGAAACCAACCAATAATGTTGACTTCAAAATAGAAGATACTTAACAAATGTTATTCCAATAGACATGTTTTGAAACCAACGCACAGCTCATGCTATTGAAAACGTTATTGATAGACTACAAAATTCTCATGTCATTCAAACTGAAATTGATGAAATATACTCCGAATTTGTTGATTTAGTGCAAAGTGAGATGAATGAAAAACTAAACTATAAAGTAACTAGTAAAAAATCTAGCAGGAAAAATGGTCGTCGAAAACAAAAACATTGGTGGAACAATGAACTTTCTGATCTGTGGCAACAGGAAAATATTTAAAGAGAGCCGAAAAGACTTTGATAAAAAAGCACGTCAAGCCGAACGACAGTACAATGCTAAACAAAGAGACAAAATAACAAGCTTAAAAACAAATGATCCAAAAACGTTTTGGGATGAAATCAATAAACTAGGACCTACTACTACCAAACAGGAAATAGACTGTGTAAACTTAGAAAATGGTAGTGTTTCATATAACCCAGATGACATCTTGAAAAAATGGAAGGAGGACTTTTCAGGGTTATTTATTGATACAGAATCAAATCAGGTTAGTGATGAATTTCTAGAAAGCACACGTAAACTAATACAGGAATGGGAAGAAAAAATGGACAGTTTAAAACCAGAAACAAACAATATACAAAATAAGCAAACACGAAATGAGAGTAAACTTATACTGAATTCTGATATAACTCTTAAGGAAGTCACAGATGCATTAAAAGATGCAAAGACAAATAAAGCAACGGGTATAGAAAACATACCAAATGAAGTTTTAAAATGTGAAAAGTTGCACAAATTTTTATTGAAACTCTTCCAGTTGTGCTTTGATCGAAACATTTTGCCAACTAAATGGGATTACAGTATTATCCATCCTATACTTAAAAAAGGAAAAGACTATAGAGTGCCCCTTAATCATAGGTCAATTAGTTTAATGTCAACAGTAGCAAAACTCTTTAACTCTATTCTTAGTAAAAGGATAACAGAATATCTAGACTCAAACGAGTTACTCTGTGAGGAACAAAACGGCTTCCGAAAGCTAAGATCATGCATAGATCACATATATACTTTATATTCAATCTTACGAAGAACAAAAGATGAAAAGTTGTCAACATTTCTATGTTTCATAGATTTTGCTAAGGCATTTGACTCTGTGAACCATGAGCTACTTTTTGCAAAGATCTTGAGCATTGGTATAACTGGAAAATTATACAAAGTCATAAAAACAATGTATAAAAACCTTCACAGTTGTGTAAAAGTTGAAAATATGGCTACTGATTGGTTTGCAGTGGAAAGAGGAGTAAGGGAAGGGGACAACTTAGCACCCGTATTGTTTGCTATCTTTATCAATGAATTGGCACTTGACATTAATAATTTAAACTTGGGAATACAAATGTGTGATAACTCAAAATTAAGTGTGCTCATGTATGCTGATGATATTATTATACTTTCAGAAACTGAAAATGATATGCAGAATATGCTTGATACCTTGCACAGCTGGTCTGAAAAGTGGCAGTTGAAAATGAACATAGACAAAACAAAAATAATGCACTGTCGCAAAGCAAGTATGAAACCAACAGAAAAAAACGTTCAATATAGGCCATCAAACAATTGATTTGTGTAAGTTCTACAGGTATCTTGGATTTGAAATATGTGAAACAGTTGAATTTACTAAAGGAGTTAAGCTACTACATGAAGCTGGCGGTAGAGCTCTTGGTGCTATGATTTCAAAACATTTCAGTATAAAAGGACTAAGTTTTCCAGTTTTAAAAAAACTATATTATAATACAGTTGTCACGGTGGCAGATTATGCCTCAGAAATTTGGGGATTCAAAAAATATGACTTAGCTGATAAACTGCAATCTAGAGCTGCAAGGACATTTCTAGGCGTTGGTAAAAGAGCACCCATTCCATATGTAACAGGAGAAACATGCTGGATGGACGTTCAACTCAGACACCATTTGAACATGATCAGACTATGGGCAAGAATAATTAACATGTCAAGCAATAGACTACCAAAGATTGCCTATCTAAGTGAAAAAGAAAAGAATAGGAGAAATAGTTGGGCTTTAGAAATTAAAACAATATTGGGTAAATGTGATCTTCTAAACCACTACAACATGAGTAGTTTACTCGGTATGAGTAACAAAAACTTTCTTGGCCTAGTTAAACATAGATTAACAACTATAGCAGCAGAAAACTGGAAAGCGGAATGTGCAGGAATGTCCAAATTAAGAACACATGTAAAAATAAAATCTGATTATTGCCAAGAACCAACACTTCTGAAAACATTATCAACAAAAAAACGTGCTGTGCTTTCAAAACTGAGAAGTGGAACTTTTCCTATAGAAATTGAGAAAGGAAGATATAGGCAACTACCAGTAGAAAGAAGGATTTGCAAACTTTGTACCAAACAAGCAATAGAAGATGTGATTAATTTTGTAATTAAATGTCCAGCGTATGACCAAGAAAGACAAACTATGTTTAACATTGCCAATCAGAAACTTACCATTGACTTACAAGAACTAAGTGACGAAGAACAATTTAAAACCCTCTTGACATCGCCAGAATCAATATGTGCAGTTGCAAACTACCTAACAGTTTCCTTGGATGTTAGATCAGCAAAATATTAACAATATTAACTTACCTACTGCTACAGTTATTTTTTTTTACTATCAATAGACTGTTGGTATGAACCTTTATTTCAAATATATGCACTTCACACATTATATCTCTATTTTTTATAAAATATTCTTGATCACTATACTATATTTTCTATATTTATTTTATTTTTTGAAGAATAAAACCCTTTACAACTTTACATGATCATGATGATATATATTTATTCGAAAAGAAACAATAATTTTTAACAGACATAAATTCATATTACATTTATAAGATAAAAATTATTTTCCCAGTTGAAATGTTTACTAGATGAGATAATACTTGAGAACCATCATTTTGCTTTTTTTAAAATATACATGTTTTGAGCTTGTAACTAAATAGAAAACTCAACTAGCATAGTTAGAAGGATAGCTTCAGAAACATATGTATGTGTGTGCTCAGATAGAATGTAGTACTACTATCCGTAAAATAATTCATTATTTTATCACTTGTATGATTTTGTTAATATTACTAGAATTTACTATTTTGCTTTTTGTCTAAACAATAGTACGGGACAGGGGAGATAATTAGTGTTGATTGTCTTCCCTACACATGGACAAAAACTCACTTAAGTAAATTTCATTATTATATTTAGAACAGGAAAGGTATATCTTGATGAATAATAACTTGCTCATGCACCTAAAAGAGAAGCATATAAGGACGTTTCATTATTATATTTAGAACAGGAAAGGTATATCTTGATGAATAATAACTTGCTCATGCACCTAAAAGAGAAGCATATAAGGACTCGAGTATATAAATAGTGTGGTGCACAGTGTATAGAACCAAAAGAAATTTTGAAAAACATAGCAAATAATATTTATTTTTACAATATACAATGTGTTTGTTGTGCAAACATTAAAGGTAGTGAAATAGGCATAATGATGACATCTATTAATTTATAATATACGAGCTTAGTAGAAATGCCCTGCTATATTTATATCTTTTCTATATTAAGTATCATATTACTTGGAAATATTGTAAACAGCATTTATAAGAAAAGTATTACTGTATTTATATAATATAAGTTGATTGGCATATGATATCTATACCTTTTGTATTTCGATATTTCCTGGGCTATTTTCTATATCACTAATTTGATTTTAAACATTATACACAGATGATGACAGAAAAATGCAACATAACAATAAAAAAAACCACAATATACATGTATCAAAATAACATTTCTCTATGGCTAAGGGAAGCAACTCATATTGATATGTTACATACACTTTTATATGAAAAACATCCACTTTTTATCCTTTTATTTATGATATATTCGGAAATTGATTTGAAATTGATATTCGAAACAATTTGTGCAAACAGCAGCTAGTACTGAACACATACAGACAAATTTTATGCATACTTTAATTGAATTCATCATCTAAATTATTTTTGCTCTTGATTTTAAGGGAAGCAATTCCAGCTTAAAATGTTTTCAAATTATACATATTTATATTACAGATCTATTTTAAATGAGAATTTCACAATTAACATATTAAAACCACCACTTATGCAATGATGTAAAAGAACAAACACTAAAAAAGAGAGAAATATTTTTATAAAAACTTAAAACAACCTCAGATCTCAGAATGAATAATCGAGTTAATATATATTCTTTGTATGTTTATAATCTTGTATAAATATTGTTCGTGCTTCATAAGCCTCTAAAGGCTGGCTGATATGGTATACTATTGCTAATGTATTGAAATGTAATTGTAATTTCATGTATATTGTATCAGGTTGCACTTTAAATAAAATAAAATCTAAATCTATAGCAATTTGACAAACACTGATTCTGATCATTGAGAAGCTTAATATTCTCTTAACAATATAACGTAATTTTAAAAAAACGTTTAGCCGATTTTACAGAGTTATCTCCCTGTAGTGTTATGTACCACCTTAAAAACAAACGACAACATACATAGAAACGATCTGTTTGATAACAACTGCCATATTCTTAAATATAAAGTACTTGAAATCTTAGTTATTTAAGGATTTCCCACTTTTTTAACGAGAAATTAGAGAACAGTATTTTAAAAATATGTCAGGTACCACAGCATAATCGACTCATTACTATAACATGTGCATGATACTGTCAAATGTTGTGCAGTTGAACTGCTTTCCTGAATATACTTTCTCAGAACCACTTATTATAATAAACCAATAAAATCTGAAGATAAAATATTTGTATGTATTTGCCACCGTGTTGCCCGTACCTTGACCTATACATGCTATAATGGTTTACTTTTATAAATTGTGACTTGGATGGAGAGTTGTCTCATTGACACTCATACCACATCTTCATTTATCTATTTGACTTGTATTCTTGGGGAGTTCTATGACCATTAGAAAATCAGAAGGCTGACAAATCCACGAAATTAACCTAAGGTGAACGCTGCTTCGCGAAGTTTCTTACTTTTTCGGTTAAATTCTTCCACTGAGAATTTCAGAATTTCTGCCATCAATCAAGTTAGTACCAGTCTGTATCATTTTATTGTTTAGACCATAAAGTTTTAACACCGGTATAATACTGTTTCCTTTATCACGTGTTGTGTGTAAATTGGATTTTTATATACGGTTATTATGTTCCAAGATTTATACAAGATTTGCAAAGTGTTTTCGAATGCAAAACTTATGAGTAATGATTGTACAGTACAATTTCACTTAAAAAAATTGCTATGCTCAAACACGTTTAACATCTGCACATAGACTAACGTTAATCTAAAACAGGATACATGTCTATTTAGAAATGAGAAGATGTGGTTTGAATGCCAATGAGACAACTCTCAACTAAGTCACCAAGCTTAAACCAAAAATGCAGAAAGTTTAATACCAAGTACAAAAATATAAGACTTTATTTTATATTTTAGTCCTAGCTTCCTTATGGTTTATCAGTTTATTAGTTTAATTTCTTTTTTTCAAACCCAACGTCCACAGATTCTCTCCGCATCTTTAGGCATTTATTTTATTTTCAAGAAAATGCGTGGTTAATTGTTCATGTACGAAATTTTAACCCACTTATAATATCTAATTGAACGAACGTTCTACAAATATTTTGTCATGTAATCTATATTTATTTTTATGTACAAATAGTTTACATTTGATTAGAAAGTTCATATTCGTATCAACTATATCGGTTATCTGTCAATTATATGTTTGCATCAATTCGATACGTATCTAGTGCTTCGGCAGTATTTTTATATTTGATAAATAAAATATTGTTATGTACGCCCGCAATCAACAAGGTCCTTTATTTTTCTTATTTTTCTTGTTTTTTTCTTGTCGATGTCAAAACATCTGAAAAAGTTGTTCGTGTGGTTATTAATATATATTATATGGAATGAAACATTAAGGCCTGGTATAAATTATCTTTGTTAAAATTTGTAAGTTTCTTCTTTTTTTTAAATGTAGATGCTAATTTGCTTTAATTTTAAAGTCAATACGAGTAATACGATCTTATTATTTCTTTTATTTGTGACATATTTTTCAATATATAAATATCTGTTTACAATAAGCATAGCCGTACTAGTTATGTTAATACCAAAAATCTTTTTTTAAATCTAATCACACGATATTGTTCCGTTAAATAAAGGCAACAGTAGTATACCGCTGTGCTGTTGTGCTTTTGTGTCTTGAATGGATATCCGCCTCAAGTTTACATCTGGATTTGCATATTGAAAATGGATAAACAAGTCTGAATATGGCTACGGATTTTAATATTGAGGTGCATTCTCTTAAACATTTATTGAATGCTGTAGTATTATTAAAAGAAGAGAAGTTTAATAAAATGGAGAATGGAAATGGGGAATGTGTCAAAGAGACAACAACCCGACCAAAGAACAGATAACCGTTGTAATCTATATAACCCTACTATATGCATGAATACGAATTCATTTGCAAAGATACTGGGCAAGTTTGATCATAAACATATTCTAACGGATATTGGAGGCAAAGAGACGATATTAGGTAAAAACCCAAAGAATACGGGATATCCATCCAAGACAAAAAATCACCACAGCACAAACAAATGCACGAAAGGAACAGAACAACGCTGTTATAGCAGTTTTTATCGCAAAGTCACTTTGAGGTTACCAACAATTACACTTATTTTTTTTTAGAGAGTTCAGAGATTTCCAATGTACAATCTATACATAAATCTATTATGTACATTATGGCTCATCTTAATGGTTAAATCAAGCATATATGAGCCAAATAAAAACTTATATGGATTTGACGATATTCGGTATTCTTTTTTGTCTGACCCGTAGCATTGCGTTAACACCCATTGATTTATGTCAATGTTAAAATAGGTTCTGTTCATTTATCTTGAAGTCAAATGCAATTCATAGTCAACTGAGTTTGGATCTTGCTTTTCCTCTGCAATTTTTATCTGGCCACCAAAAATACAGAAAGTTCAATACAAATATTCATGTTTGATATTTTAGTCTTCCTGATGGTTTATTCGTTTATTTCGTTTAGTTTGATAAAGTTAAACACAACGTCTACGGATTCCCTTCGCATCTTCAAGCATTTACTTTGATTTTTTTAAGAAACTACGTGGTGCATTGTTTATGTACGAAATTTTAACCCACTTCATATCAAATCATATCTTCTTTAAACAAAAATGTCATCAGAAAGTGCACCATTTTGTATCCTTTATTAATAGAATGGTTTAGCATTAACCTAAACCATGTCATTTATAATGTTGCGCTTATCCATCTTTTTGAACCTGTAAGGTCGGAACATTTACACGATAAGAAAAGGACATTACTTTAAGTTCATGTTTCCAATAAAGGATTTGATGTTTTCAACTTTCTTCCTCACTTGGAGATAACATCTAAAATGCCATTGTATTTTCAAAACCATTCTGTTCATGTTGTATCCTTCAGTAACATCTACACAGAAGTTATTAACTATTAGCAGGCACTGTTGGAACATGATTTGGAAGAAAACACACTCTGACATAAAAAAAAGTACATGTAGTAATGGATTATATTGAGGAATACCGCCGAGTATGGGCTAATTGGGAAAAACTGGACACTATGTCAGAATATTTCAAAGTAATTAGGTTTTGGATGTAACGTTGAATTCATCAGGTGAAAAACCAAAGTTCGTTTCTAGGAACAACGAAGCTGTGAATAATCAATCGTCTCAATCTACATGTACAAACATCACCTGTATATGGGATATATAGATTCCATTACTGCAACAAGTGTGATATTTCTCAACTCGCAACAGTTAAATTTTAGATAAAAAACGCTTGGATTGCTGAGCTTTTAAATAGTCAAAGTTTAACAGCTGAGAGTGGAAAAATATATTAATACAAAAGTAGCTGGATCGGTTTCTCTAATGATTTTGATCAAACATTTTCACAAAGTCGTCTTCTTAAATGTAACGCCATCATGCATGGTCGCTTTTTTTTCATTACGTCACGATTGGAAATTCAGAGGAGATAAAAAATCTTTAATGTCGTAATCAAATGTCGACCGACCATTTGCTGAGAACAGATATTTCACTACTGATGACAAATATTTTCCTCACACCGCTCAGTAAATGTGAAAATATCACAAAAAAATTAAAACATATATTTCCTAACTCATTCGGTTTTCAAGGGCTCGCAGTAAAACGTTGATGAACCAATGTTGTGTTAAATAACGTCTCGACCATTTAAAAAACAAATCATCTAAAGATACCAAGACCTTGTTAGTTTGTTTTTTTTAGATATTCACTATCAACTTCACAAATAATATGTGTTGGCCTTGCAGTATAGATTCTAAATACTGACTTTGTTTGTCATCTTAAAATGACGTGTTATCATATTTTTTTCTTTTATATTTTTAACCTTAACAGGTAGTCCATTTGTGGTAATACAATTTTGTGGTAATACAACTTAGTTGATTAACTTTGTCTATAGATTGTTTATATGCCATTTTTGTTTTTGTCTTTGATGGAATAGTAATCTGATTTCATAGTGATTAATACCATAACACAATGTTGACTGCTGTCCCCAATTTTTGGCATTTTTACTTCTGTCTATTTTTTTATGCTCACATATTTCCGTCAAAATAATGGTATTCTATACGACGACTGTCATACAATTGAGAGGTTTAACTAGCTATAAAACCAGGTTTAAACCACCATTTTCTTTATAAGGAAATGACTGTACCAAGTCAGGAATATGACAGTTGTTTTCCATTCGTATAATGAGTTCTAGGTTTCAGGTTTGCCATTTGAGTTGGGACTCTCTTTTCTTCCCCCGATATCGATATCCATCACGAAATCTGTATATATACGTGATATGTGAAAGTGAAAAACCTACAAACCTAATAACTTACAAAAAAATCAAATTAATCATCGTGAGGACAAACCAATATTTGACATATTTTCAGTTGAGAGATAACATTTATTTAAAGTGCATTAATTCAAAAATAACTTTTAATTGAGACCCATAGTTTGTACATGTGATACTTATAAAAAAAGCTAGTAAACTAAGGTCATTTGTAGATAACAGGATACATATACTTTCATTGAGGTAATCGATATGTTGGGTGTTTTCAAAATGGTGGTGTTTTATTTCATATTGTTCACTACCGTTAATGGTTTCCTTTTAGATATCCAGCAAAGGACTATCTTTGCCTTCAAATCAGTATATGACACTGTCAAAATTTATAGAAGAGGAGAAACGTCTTCAGCAGAAAATAGAAAATCTGCAACAGGACACTAATACATTCCGCCAAAATCTCCAACAAGACACAGCAACACTTCGCTATGACATGGACAATATCTTTGCCGTGCTTACTGCTCAGCTGCAGCAGAAACTTGATATGCTAGATTTAAAACTAGCTGATATTGAAAGGAAAAATACGAGTTACCAAGATGTTTCAAAACTAGCAGAAAAAATAAAGCTCTGGAGCAAAGTTTCAATGATTTAAAAACCAAAACCGCTATGCTCCAGACCAAATACAATCAGATGGAAAATTAATTTCAGCTAGTCAAGAACAACACAAAACACCTCGATGAACTGCAAAAAGGATTACATAATGATGTTCGCACACATTTTTCAAATTTTAATTTAATGTTTTCGGGATTACAAAAACAAATCAATGATAGCACAAAACTAGGTAAATATGACTCTATTTTTTAACAACAAAAATACTTGTAGTGAGAGGTTGAGCGCTTTAAAACCAGGTCTAATCCACAATTTCCTACATAAGAAAATGCCTGTACCAAGCCAGGTATCAAGGTCAGATGAACCATGTCAGGCAGACATCAACAACTTACAACTCTTCCATACAAAAAGTATAGTTGACATATTGCTTATAAATCAAGAAAAACACTCAGGAATGAACCACGAAAATGAGGTCAAGGTCAAATAAAAACTGGGCGACTGACACTAAGATCATAAAATATTTCCATACACCAAATATAGTTGACCTACTGCATGTAGTATTAGAAAAATAGACCAAAACTCAAACTTAACTTTGACCACCGAACAGTTAAAATGAGGTCAAGGTCAGATGACACCTGTCAACTAGACATGTACACCTTACTGTCATTCCATACACCAAATATAGTAGACCTATTGAATATAGTATAAGAAAAACAGACCAAAACACAAAAACTTAACTATAACCACTGAACCATGAAAATGAGGTCAAGGTCAGATGACAACTGCCAACTGGACACTTATACCTTACAGTCCTTCCATACATCGAATATATTGCTTAAAGTATCTGAGATATGGACTGGACCACCAAAACTTAACCTTGTTCACTGATCAATGAAATGAGGTCGAAGTCAAGTGAAAACTATCTGACGGGTATGAGGACCTTGCAAGGTATGCCAAATATAGTTATCCAATTACTTATAATAAGAGAGAATTTCACTTAAAAAAAGGAACGTTTTTTCAAGTAGTCACTGAACCATGAAAATGAGGTCAAGGACATTGGACATGTGACTGACGGAAAGTTCCTAACATGAGGCATCTATATACAAAGTATGAAGCATCCAGGTCTTCCACCTTCTAAAATTTAAAGCTTTTAAGAAGTTAGCTATCGCCGCCGCCGCCGCCGCCGGATCACTATCCATATGTCGAGCTTTCTGCAACAAAAGTTGCAGGCTCGACAAAAACTATTTTCATTTACCTGTGTATAATAATATTGTAAATAGCGACTTTTTGTTCAAGCTTACTGTTGTTTAACATTTCACAGTGGTATAATCCTGCTACTTTTACTATGCATTTACATTGTATCATAGATAAACTCTATTCGTTCAGTGTGAGTTCTCTTTTGTTAATATGTCTGTCGATCGAAATAGGCTTTTGCAATTGATCATTTATAGCATGTCTTTCTATATTGTGATGTTATTACACAATTGTTTTAGATAAGAGAGAATGTTTGGTACCACTAAAACGTTTAAATCCTGCAACTGTTTGCCCCTGTCCTCAGTCATGAATCGGATGTTCAGTAGTTATGGATGTGGTTCATAAGTGTTTTTATATAGATTCGACTGTTGATTTTACCGTTTAAATAGTTTTTACACCTGTAACTTTGGGGTCCCTTTAAAAGCTGGCTGTTCGTTGTGATCCAAGTCTCTGTGTTAAAGACCAATCTTTGACCTATAATGGTTTATTTTTTATAAATTGTCACTGTAATGGAAAGTTGTCTCATTGACACTCATACCACATCGTCTTATATCTTATATATTTAGTTATTAAAATATCCATTCATTTAATATTGATTTCTGGTCGAAAAAATGTCATCAGGTGTATTATTTTTCAAAACGTTTGAGCGTAATAATATTGGGCCGGAATAATATCAGTGAGGTCCATACACTTTTTATTAAGTTAGATATACAACAGGTATTCAAAGTCTTCTTCAGATCTCATTAAAAAAGATAGAGGGGGGGGGGGGGGGGCAACTTCCCCCTGGCAACATCACTGGAAAAAATCAACAGCCGCCCACTATTAAATGGATTCCATTTTGCCCTGTGTCTATTTCAACATTAAGGACAGTTCGCTGGATAATGCGTGGGCTATTGACAATATATTTGTAAACTCTTTACCTAATTGAAACTTGATTCAATAAAACTCTTCATTTTAAGATGATTTATTTGCACTGCCAATAAAAATAGGAATACATGTACAGTAAAAAGAAAATAATGGCAACTATTATATAATATTACAAGTATAAGTCAACAACAGGTGAAACTCGACGGACGGCATCACCAGCTGGTGGCTGTTAATGAATATCTGTTCTATATGTCGAATGACCAATACGTCCTTTTTATCTCGAATAAGACAAGATTTATCACCGGGCTTGTACGTATATGGAAAACACAATGGGTGCAACATTTCTGTTGTTAACTTTCTGTATTTATAAATATTTACACAAAAATGTATAATACTTGCATTTTACCCTGTTGACAATAACTTATATTCTACGTTAACAATTGTAAAGGTGAAATAAGATGCACGCAACGAATATGAGAACCATAATCATCGTACCTATCTACAAATACAAAAACCTATTGAATTCTTTAAGTGCAACTATACACACACTTACTAATTTTACTATGATTGATATATGAATTAAGACTAAGATTGAATTAGAATTATTAAAATTCTGGCTTAAACCTGTTTCGGACGGGCATTAACGCAATAAAATGAATTCGAATACATGAAATTATTTAAAATGAACATCTCAATTTGATGGAAAAGTGAACTGTGACATATTGAAACAACGATACGTATTTTTGATATGAGACACTAAGAAAAGAAGAATTCAAGTTTGTGATTTTTTTTTGTGATTATAACTAAAAATGACAATATTTTTACTTCTTTAAAAGAAACAAAATTTCAACCTTTTATGCTCGTAGTGATTTTAAGCTATGTGAAGTATATAATAATTTATTAATAAAGAACATATCATGTCAATTGATCCGTTGCTCTGTTATGATTGTCTATGTCTAGTGATTGCGTTTCATTGACAATGTAAGTATGTCCCTCAAATCAAGTTTTCTAAATACATGATGTCGATAATTTGATGTAATTGTTATTATCGACTAGTTTTAATACTATGATTAATTTTCCAGAAAGTATTCTGTAATTTTTTTATGAACAGATTTAATTTAATATATTCACGAATGAAGTCGAAGAAAAGAGACACTGTAAAATGCAACCATTTGGAAAATAAACAAATATTGTGCATTTGGCCTTTGTTATTATTTACACTCCAAAATGTTGATAATCAATATTGTCTTATATTTGTTTTTTTGTTTTTATTGTTTGTAAATTATGTGTAAACTAAAATTAAAACATGGAAAAAAAAACCCTTTAATTCAGTGGTTGTCGTTTGTTTAATGAATGTCACCTACCGAATTAGACTATTTCTTGGATGTTTTATAACATGAGTCACACGACGGGTGCCACATGTGGAGCAGGATCTGCTTACCCTTCCGGAGCACCTGAGATCACACCTAGTTTTTGGGGGGGTTCGTGTTGCTTATTCGTTATATTTTTATGTTGTGTGATGTGTACTATTGTTTGTCTGTGCCTTTTTAATTCTTAGCCTTGTCGTTGTCAGTTTACTTTTCGATTAATTAGTTTGATTGTCTCTATGGTATCATTCGTCCCTTTTTGCTTATGTGTTACATATTTCATTTTCGTTCTTTTTTGTACATTAATTAGGCCGTTAGTTTTATCATTTGAATTGTTTTACATTTGTCGTATCGGGACCTTTTATGGCTGACTATGCGGGATGGGCGTTGTCCCTTATTGAAGGTCTAACGGTGACCTATAGTTGTTCATGTCTGTGTCGTTTGGTCTATTGTGTAGAGATCTCCCAAATAGCAATCATGCCACATCTTCGTTTTTATATTTGTTCATGTTTGATACCTATTTCTTCTGAATGAATCATATATCACTATTTTAATATAGTACCCTCTCCTTGCAAAGTTATCCTTCGTTCATGAACTTGATATTACAAAAGTTATAGCCGTTTGCTATTCATGAAGTGGGTCAAAATCAACTGTTTGAAAAAGAGTCGAAATATATCAAAAACAAACTAACAATGTTATGGGGAAAAAAGACCAAAACACAAACAACAGTACCCAAACACAACTTAGATAACGAAGATTGAGCATGACAAACCCATCTAAAAGGTTGGAAAAGGAAAGGTCATTCGAAAGGAAAGCATGAATGATTGACACTCCCTGTCACCACGCACAAAACCCACAATTCCTAATCAATAGCACCACAGGAAGATGATGGAAAGCCCTCTGGTTTTAGTTTGTACTGATCATCGTACACTGCCCAACCATTATTAGTACCCCTAGACGACGCTAATCAAATGGTTTGCATATATTTCAAATACTCTTGGGCTTTCACAGGCCATTTTGCTAATAGAATTGTCCTATAGATACTAAAGGCCGTAGCCCAAATTTCTATATTGATCAAATAATCTGGTTTCTTATTAACCACAGTCAAGACACCTCCTTTCAAAACAAAATCGCCATCCAAAGTAGAATCAGAACTCAAATCTGCAGCATATTTTAGCAATAAACCTACATAAATAAACTCACTCCGCAAAATTTTTTCCTTAATCTTTAATGGAATATGAGCCCCAATGAGATCAAATATGTTAGGGATGCTTTCCGGGATGTGATTAACTGGGGAATTTTTATAACTGGCCAAGTGCGAGCCTGTAACTAGCGATTTGGACCTCCTACTATGGTAAAGGGGGGGGGGGGGGCTGATTTTTTGTCCCCTGTATGTGTATATATACCATGACTATCCTGAATCGATGGGACCTTTTCAGACTTGGGAAACTATCCTGGAATCTTTATCGGCTGCTCTTCCGTGGATTGTAATGGCAACATCGTGTAATTATGATTGCTGAGAATCTGTACTCGACATCAGAACTCTCGAAGACGACGGTCCAGGAATTACTACTGTCACAGGGTCCAACTCCGCACGGTTACTTTGGTTTTGGATGGAGACAATAATCTCGTCTCTGCTTACATTTACCATAATTTGAGTTGAATGACTACCCGCCGTAATAATGTTCTGATTCCTACGAGGAGCCATGGGTCTTTCTGGATAAGAATTCACATGACTTTTCCTAACATTTGATCTTTTACGCGTAGAAGTAAAATTGAGAATGGAAATGGGGAATGTGTCAAAGAGACAACAACCCGTCCAAATAAAAAACAACAGCAGAGGGTCACCAACAGGTCTTCAATGTAGCGAGAAATTCCCGCAGCCGGAGGAGTCCTTCAGCTGGCCCCTAAACAAATATATACTAGTCCAGTGATAATGAAACCTTTTTCTCTGCACCAGATCGTAAACTATTACATTTGTATTAGGCGGTTGCCTATTTCTTTTCTGAGGTTTCATCTGTGTTAAGGATGGAACTGGATTTTACAAAAACCAATTGAACAAGCTTCCCGTTCAAACGTTAGAAAATTTAGAAGTGCCGCAACAGTATGCTAACATCACGTGACAGCTGACACGGTCAAAGTTCAGAATGCAAAAAAAGGGGGGACTCGACAATAAATACGGATTTATAACTTTTATCAAACCTGTATTATCAATAAACCGATAAACATTATTAATCCACATCTGACACTAACCGTGTAAATAAACTAGTGAAACTGTGAATTCACTGTAAATTAGAGTTAACATTAAGAGATTTGGAGATAACGTCGAAAGGAAATGTATACGTCAGGGAAACAATATTCCAAGAAAAAAAGAACGACAAAGACAACTTAAGTCAATATTCGATTCTCAAGGAAAGACATGTGTTTTAATACTAAATACTAAATAAGTGAAACATATTGAAAGGCCAACATTTTTCAATGTTCATATCCGTACATTGCTTTCAAATTTGAAAGTGCTTCAAATGCAATATTTTCCTTGAAACCAGCTAGCTAACAGACGATAATATAAGTTACCCGTTTCAGAAGAATAATGAATGAACACTCTCTGGAAAAGTATCTGATTATCGAAATTAGGTTTACCGGACTACACGAGCACGTAACACCAGTTAATTTTTCATACTTTTCATTGCTTATACTAAAAGGCCACAGCGAAGACTTTAATAGTACGTCATATGCAAAGAATCGATTGAGACAGTTGGACATTCTGTTGGAATTGTGAATACACTTATGACGGATAATGTGTTAATTGGATGGCGCCACAATGCAAACAATGTTTTATAGTCTTTTAATTCTCTAATTAATATAATGGAATTTGATGCGACGATGATACATGTGAGTGGTTTAGCTAACTTTAAATCAAGGTTAGAAATACCTGTACAAAGTCCTGAATATGACAGTTGTTATTAATTTGTTTGATGTGTTTGAGCTTTTGATTTTGCTAATTAATTAGGGACTTTCCGTTTTGAATTTTCCTCGGAGTTCAGTGATTTTGTAATTTATTTTTAGGTGATTAACACGGTATTACGTTAACAGGCGATTGGGTGGCTGCTTTTTTTTTTTTTAATTAGGGAGTATGACGACGAAACATTATATGACAACTCAGCCGGTACACCTCCACCAATAGAGATAAAGGCTTACCACCTAACTCACTCTTTTGACAACCAGTATCAGTAGAGAAGGCTGCAAATGTTGATGCCACCCCGACAAAAAAAGACCCTCAGATTGAATATATTAATTTATTCACTATATATGAAGTTGAATAAAACTATAATATTTGCTAAACCTATGCTGAATACTACCATGGTCTATGAATTTATTCAGCCGGTAGGTTTTTTTGACATTTCGATACAGTTCTCTATCATTGGAGGTATCGGTGTTGATATCAGTGTCAGTGTTGACTACTTTTCGAAAGTATCTTTTAATATCAAATAAGTCTTACCATGAAATCGTTTTTTCTATAAAAGCATTTATTGATAAAATCTTCAGGACATATCAGAATTATAAAAAACGTCACAGCCTTAGAGATACAGGCAAAGAAGAACATTGTTAACCAAATCATGGTTTACTGGAACGAAAAAAGTCACAGCATGTTTCAAGATTGGTACAAAACTAGTTACACACAAAATTGTCTAAAAACTGGATGTAGGTATGGCTAATTAGACTACACAACATATTACTTTAGATGTTTTTGACATAAAGCTCTTCAACGATTTTCGGTACTTATTCATCTTAGGATTTCAAATGTTTGGCTTTAAGCGTTCCTGATGAAGGTAAATCAAGAAAAGCGTCTCTGACGCAAGAAATTATTAAACGTGTTGTTTTCAATTTTTTACTAACTATTAATGACTTAATTACATTATTTACCATTTGTCTTTATAGATATAATGTTCAATGATTCAAAGAAACGTAATCAAACGATTTTCAATTGACGGAACTCAAAATGCATGATTCGTTTACATACATACATGAATATAAACTCATTATAGAAACCAGGATTATGATTGTATTCACACCAGACGAACATTTCGTCTACAAAGGACTCATCAGTGACGATCGAGTCCCAAAAAAGTAAAAACAGCCAAATAAAGTACAAATTTAAAGAGCATTGCGGACCAAATTTCCTGAAAATTTTGCCAAATACAGATAAGGTAATCTATTCCTGAGGTAGAAAAGAAATAGTATTTCAAAAATTCAAAATTTCTGTTAACAGTTAATTTATGAATATGACCAGATCAATGATAATTTGTGTCAGCACATAAGTGCTAACTACTGGACTGGTGATAACATCCGGAAATTAAAACTACATCAGCAGTGGCATCGACCCAGTGGTTGTAAATAAACTCACCATAGATACCAGGATTAAATTTTGTATTTACGCCAGCCGCGCGTTTCGTCTGCAAAAGACTCATAAGTGACGCTCGAGTCCAATTAGTTATCAAAGGTACCAGAATTATAATTTAGTACGCCAGACGCGCGTTTCGTCTAGATAAGACTCATCAGTGACGCTCATATCAAAATATTTATAAAGCCAAACACGTACAAAGTTGAAGAGCATTGAGGATCCAAAATTCCAAAAAGTTGTGCCAAATACGACTAAGGTAATCTATGCCTGGGATAAGAAAATCCTTAGTTTTTCGAAAAAATCAATGTTTTGTAAACTGGAAATTTATAAAAATGACCACATTATTGTTAAAAATAGTTAAACAGGCTAAATAGAGTACGAAGTTGACGAGCATTGAGGACAAAAAGTTCACTTCAGATATGACCATGTACACAGACGTAAGATAATTTTACAAAAATAGAAACCTTTTTTGGTAATTCAATAAAGTGTTACTTTGTAAGCTTTCTATATGATCTTGGCATTTATAATCATGTTGTACGAACAAACACTAGGCTAAACTGCAGTTTATTGTATAAAATCACATATGGTACAATTTTTCCTGAGGTATGAGAGAAATATAAAAGCAGACAGCATTTCAATTGTTATAACAACATTGTCACAATGGTGATAAATAGTTCAACATAAGGTAACAGATAACAACGGATATTTCTTGATGTTTGAACTCATACTGGAGGCCAATATACATTTAATCTAATTAATGTTATTACTATGCATGATAAATCAGGATCCTCGGTACTAGACAATTGATATAAGCTAATCTACAGTTATAATTAGCTGAGATTCCACACCGATATAAGCAATTAGAGTCCCGCTCGTGGCAGGTGCGACAAGAAATACCAGTTATTATTCTTCGTTCTCCATAAATATAATCTAGCTGCTTCGATATATAGAAGAGAGGACGTATAGAGTGTAGCGTGAACACAAAAATTACAGTTAGAATAATCACGAAAAAGCCCAGTTACTTTATGATTTACTAATTAGTCTAGTCTGCAATATATAAAATTTTATAAACTAATACTTTTGAAAGACTGTCGAAAAATGTTTTCAAACTATTGTATTTGAAATTTGTGAATCTTTTCACTATTTCAACTTAGTAATTGACATTTAAAGAAATAAAATATTTTGCCTATTTGTAAAAAATCCCGAATAATAGTTATGAAATATTTCCTCTTTCGAAGCAATGCAATAATTGCGTAGGGATTGTTTAATGAAAACACTGCAAGAAGATAGGTGATAATCGAATATTTTTGTTAGCAAAAATAAAAGGTGTTATTATGTTGAACCGAAATGTTTAAGTTACTCAGTAAGTGCGATAGGTATTTATACCAAACTCATCTCATTATGAGACAAATCAATATTTGATAAACGTTCAACTTAGACATGTTAGAGATAAAGTTCAACAAATTACGATGAACATTCTAACCGCGTTTTAGAAGTATGTTACGTTATACTAATCAAAACGTTCATTTATAGATAAATGATAAAACTATCGTTATTAAGGTATTCGATATGATGGGTGTGTTAAAAATGTTATTTTATTTGATCTTTTTTTCAGCTGTTAATGGTTTCCTCCTAGACCAACAAGGTAATGGAGGACAAACAGTACCAGCCAATCAGTACATGACACTTCCAAAGTTTTTTGAGGAGGAAAATCGGCTGCAACGAAAAATGGAAAATCTACAAGAAGACACTACAACACTTCGCCATTACGTGGACAATTCATTGGTCCTACTAACAGCTCAGCTACAGCAGAAACTAGATTTGCTGGATACAAAATTAGCTGATATTGAAAAGAACAATGTGACTAACGAAGATCTAATAAAGTTAGTAGAAAAAAATAAAGCCCTGGAGCAAAATTACAATAACTTACAAAACGAAAACACTTTGTTGCAGAAAAAATACAATCAGGTGGAAAACGAACTCCAGTTAGTTAAAAACAAAACGGAATACCTCGATGAACGTTCACTAGTGCAAACAGGATTATTTAATGAAGTTCTTACAAATGTGTCAGTTCAAGGGAGAGAATCGACTGTCTTACGGGACAAATTTATTTTGTTTGACCAGGAAATGTCGAACTTAAAGCAGTTAGGTCGCATCCAACCACTCCAAGAAATCAAAACTTTACAACAAACGGTACAAACAATTTCGGCACAGACCAATTCTTTGAGTATTAAGGAACGTGCACGTGGTCAAGATTTTATGGCATTATACAATATGACTACTAGTTCGCTTAATGACCTTGAAGTTCGCACCAAAACTAAATTCAAACAAGTAGAAAATGATATAGATCAACGTGTGGATAATCTTACGAATGAAACAAGGTTTGCACAACATATTGTAGGTATACAGCTGAACAATATCCATAAGAATCAAAGTGAGTTTGGAAGGAAAATGCAGGAAATCGAACATCGGGAGAATCTATTGTTTTCGGATCTACAAAAACAAATTAATGATAGGACAGAATTAGGTAAATATAAATCATTATGATAAAACAAATATACTTCTTCCGTCTGAATCGCTAGTTCTGTACACATTCACTCCGACATATATACTGCGTACTTGATTTGTTTTATCTTGAAAGATATGATGGTTAACATCATTAAAACTTAAACCTGCATCAATAGAATACAATTGACAATGCATTTTCACAATTTGTGTTTCTATAAACGAAACTAGAACTTAATAAATAGTTTTTAAATCAAACATTACTTAACCTTTTTGGCACAATGACAACCTTTACTGTTCAATAGATTTAGTTTATGCATTCATTCATAGGATATTGACAGTCGGTTGAATAGATTAAATGAGATGTATGTTTGCCTTTTATTCTGAACGTAATTTAAAAAGAAAGAAATTTCAATGCAAAAAATATCAGTACGACAAGATCTTCAAATAAGTCAAACATGATCAGTATTGTCGGTCTATTCCTGAAAAGAGATATTGTCCTTGAAATGACAATTTTCATGTGTTTTTTTACTATGATATTGACAACTTAGCAAATAAAAAGAAACTTCAAGTTGTAAATTAGATCGAAAAGAAAGCTTTTCCAAAAAAATCACATAATTATAATATTAGCTGATTTAATCGGGGCTCACCTTATATAGCTTTTGTCCTAAATAAGTGACCGAGTTGAACTTCTGTATCACTAGTCTGTCAACAATGAGTTCATGTGTTCGAATTCCAAATGGGCTGCAGGTTTGCTAGATTGCAATTTTAGTTAACAAAGATTTTCAGTTTTCTTACCGAAGGACGGCAATTCACTCCCGGCATTTCAGCTTCATCCGCCGATAAAAAAAAAGACCGCCCCAAAATAACACAATAGTGCTGAAGGTGGCGTTAAATCAATCAAATAATCAATAAACCGCATAAGTGATGAGGATTTTTTTTATCAATTGTTGTATATTTGACAAACATTATATAAGTAAGACACTCTAACCGACAAAAAAAGAAAACTTTAATCATCATATTAAATGGATATTAAGCACACACATAATTTATTATTATTATATAAATATTTCATGGTTCATCCAAATCCTCTATTGAAAACACGAAATGAGACAAAAGAAAATTCAGTAATAAACATGATAGAAGCAACCTAACTCTGTTGACAATTGTAGTCTTCAATTATTTTAAGAGATTTCGGTTTAGAAAAAAACAACGCATGTCACAACTATTGCATTTTTTTACTTACTAGATATAATAAAGAAATGTCTGTTTTATAGTGGCCATGACAGCTCAGATCACTTCTAATACAACCAAAACAAGCATCATTAAATTTGACAACGTCAAGTTTAGTGTCGGCATCAATAATCTTGCAGGTTATAAAAGTACTGGAAAGTTTGTTTGTGAAAGAAAAGGAATATATCTTATTTCGTCGTCAATCATGTCCAGTGCAAATCATGGTGATTACTACATTTACCTGAATGGTAGTCCGATATCGAAAACAAGTATTGGTTATTCCACTAGTCCCCCTTCTACAATGTATCATACCGGGACTGTTGTTTTAGCACTTCAGTTACATCCTAATGATAGTGTGTGGGTACACAATCCTGGGTATTCTATGAACGGAGGATTGTTTTCTACCTTAACAATTGTGAAATTGAAATAAGAAACACGAAGTATATATACAAATAAAATCAAAGTGCTTATAAAAGAGGATAACAAAAACCCCTATTAAATCCTTTCAGTATAGTTTTGCAAACATGCTTACTTAATTGACCGTAATTGATATATTAAATATAAGACTGGAAATGACCAAAAATGAACGAAATAACGACATTCATATATCAGTGGACAATAAACTGAATTCATAAAATTATCTAAAATTTGTATTGAATTTTGATGAAAAAGTAAATCGTCCTGAATTACATGATATACTTGTTAAGATGATAAAATTTTTAGCAATCAATGAATAAAAAAATATAGACTTAAAGTGGACTTATAATTTTCAGTGTCGATAGGTTGCTTACTCGTCAACTTGTAAACGTGTCTCGGAAATCTGATTTTGATTATACATAATTTCCTTACAGTGATGTAATAGTAATTGTCAACCACTTCAAAATATTGGTTCTTACTTTTGGTAATTATTCTGTAATATATTTAAATATTTAATATAATGGTACTTTACAGATGAGATATGCACACTG
The DNA here is from genome assembly GCF_963676685.1 of Mytilus edulis. Taxonomy (NCBI): domain Eukaryota; kingdom Metazoa; phylum Mollusca; class Bivalvia; order Mytilida; family Mytilidae; genus Mytilus; species Mytilus edulis. The sequence continues at coordinate 26,650,082 of NC_092349.1, read as the reverse complement.
AAAAAATATAATCATTTGGAATAAATAAGATATTCTGTATTTGGACTTTAATTATAATGTATGTGAATTGTAAAACTGTTTTTTTGTTGCCTTATTATTTACTCATTGTATTTGAATAGGTATGGTATGAGTGCCAATGAGATAACTCTACAACCAAGTCATAATTTTAAAAGTAAATGGTTATAGATCAAAGTACGGTTTTCAACACTGCGCATTGGCTCACACTGATCAGCTTGATATAAAGGGCCCCGAAATATTGAAACAAGAAAAGCAACGGTTTAATCTTTAAAACACGAGAAAGCTATTTCTTAATAAAGATGGCGTTTGGCGAACCAAACAACACAATTCAATCAAAATTATAGCACTGTATAACTATACATAAAAACAGTAAATACTAGTAATACAAATGGACATATGTTAAAACCTATATTTCATATTCCAAACGTCCATGCTCTAAACATGAAACATGAATAAATTAAACAGAGATTACCTAACACTGACAACAATAATAGTAACTCCGTTATGAGCAAAAGAATCAAAATAGATTTTAAAAAGAAAGGTTCATGTTTTTTTGCATTGCTTCATTTGTTTTGGCAATTGTACTCTTATACATGTTTGAAAGCGTAAATTGTATTATAATTGACGTATAAAGGTCAAATTAACTTTTAAATATACGTACATATTCATCTTTTTTTTATGGATAATGACAAGTTCTACTTCCCAAAGTTGAGGACGAGTCCACGTTACGTTCATTAATAATATTTCTAACAGAAGTGTGCACCCGTCCATTTCGCATTTGAGATGACGCGAATTTTGAATGAGTTTTAGGTGCCATTACCCTCATTACATGTATATTCATTGTTTACAAAAATTGATTAGTATGATTATCTCAAAAATGTCTTATGCCCTTTCATATTTTATTTGAATTATTTGTTCTCGCTTACCTCAAATGTGAAAAAAAGATTGCTATATGTTTTGAGTGCTAAAGAATTTAAGATTCAAAGCAAATGTCAAATGGCAGATTTCGAACATTGGTAAACTACTGTTGCCTTTATTTAAGGAATGACTGTAATATTTTTTCTATCTATGAAGAGAAATAACATACAAAAATATGGTGCACACTGAATAACGCGCGAAGCGGGTTATTTAACAGTATGCACCACATTTTGAACCGTAAAAAAACCCATGAAAAAACGTTGATGATGTCACTGTCACATGACTTAATTAAGTCTATCGGCTGATAACAAAATAACTTCAGCCAATCAGAAGACGCGTTACATCCAAAATTAAATTATTAATGAATAGAAAATGTTATACAGTTTTATAAGATTATTGTCTCCGTTGATAGTAAGAAGAGTGTCAGTTATATCATAAACATTTTATCATATTAGGCATACAAAGCCCTTATCAAGCATATGACATCTCAATAGCTAAAGAACTGATTGTACATGTCTGCAGTGCTGAATATTTGAAGCCAATGGATTAATGCTTGTGGACGGCTTCATCAACATGATCAAGAACTAGTTTTCTATTTTATACATTTTGGTTTTTCATTTCTATGAAATCAATACTATTGATTTGAAGTACATTAACAAAAATCTATTCTTTCTGTTACATTTGTTTTGTACTGATTTTTGTCATGTTCTTTTTTCGCGGCAGTGGAAAAGGAGTTACCATAGGTAGGGATGTTGATATTTTAATCATAACACATTTGTCGATATTTGTTTATTTTGAATATATAAGGACGATTTGTTTTCAATATTTTCAAATTGAAGCGAACATTCCGATCATTTGATCATTTATTATATTTGATTATTATACTAATAAGAAACTTCGAAAGCGCTAAAAAGCCATCACGAGTTGGTTGATCATTATAGATAAAGGCAACAGTAGTATAGCGCTGTTCAAAACTCATTAAAAATTAAGCAGTAGATCTTTCGAATGTTTGAGAATACACATCTGGTTAACACCACTGTTAGAATATATCTCATCACAATATTTTTGAAGCCCATCTTTTACTGTAGAAAGAATAGTTGTCAGTAGAATATCCATATCACAGATGATATCGGATATGTTCCTAGTATGTCTTAATAACAACCTCGTTCAGTTTTCATGAATATGACCTACCGAAGTAGACTATTTGCCGGTTTTTTATTCGCATGAGCAACACGACAGGTGCCACGTGTTCAGCAGGATTCCTCATTATTCCGGAGCACCTGAAATCGCCCCATCAAATTTTGATTGAGTTCGTGTTGCTTCGTCTTAGTTTACTTTGTTGTGTCTTGTGTACTATAATTTATCTGTCTGTCTTTTTTTTAACCAAAGCGTTGTCAGTTTATTTTCGATCCACGAGTTTGGATGACCCTCTGGAATCTTTCGTCCTTCTTTGACGACATTAACAGACTAGCAGGGAAAGAGTATAGTTCTTAGAATGATATGTATAAATACGCAATCGCGAAGAACTGTATCAAAACGAGTGGATGATATTAAAATAAAATTTACATTTAAAATTCTACATTTTAAGTAGATGTAAATAAGAACATAAAACTGTTCATATAACACGGGTCACATTTTGTCCGACCTTGCGCTGGATATACGCCTGTTAAAAGTAAAATCACAAAAAAACTGAACTCCGAGGAAAATTCAAAACGGAAAGTCCCTATTCAAATGGTAAAAACAAACGAATGGACAACGACTGTCATATTCCTGACTCGGTACAGGCATTTTCGTATGTAGATAATGGTTGATTGAACCTGGTTTTATAGCGCTTAAACTCTTACTTGTATGACAGTCGCAGTAAATATTCTTAAATTGACAACGATGCGTGAACAAAACAGACAAATTGTCAAAATATGGGTACAGCAGTTCTGACCTTGTCACAATCTAAATCAGAACAAAATATATTGAATGTAACAACCACGGTCATTGCTTACTAATTTTTGTATTTTTTTTTATATGTATGTTAAATCAGCCCATTATTAAAGGATTGAAATATGTCAAGTCCTGTGACAGAATGGTAAGATTAACATCTACGGTGGTGTAGAATTGCGTATTTGACGACATAATGTAGACGTCACGCAGGTAGAGATATAAATTAATTTTGTCGTTCAAAATATGCAAAACATTAGAATAGAACAATAACAATGGCGGGATGTTTAAAAGTACAGAGCTCCGTCACACGTATAAAAAACACAAAACGTCACACGGTCAAAGCACACTTAAAAAAAAAATGAAAGATAATACAAGCAACACATTAACGGGGTACATAAGTACTGCGCTACTTAAAATGGATATCGCCACAAACAGATACATTTTGTTAATGGAGGCTTGTTATTCAATATTCTTATGACAACATGTTTCATCTCAGTTACGTACACAAAAACAAGCGTGCTTTTTTTTTTGACGTGGTGAAAGATAACCAGGAGCAACTCATGGATCAACTCGATGCGTTTTAACTAATTCGTTGAGGGTGTAGGCATATGTCACGAATGCTTTACAATTGGTAAATATAATACAACAAAATTCGGTTTCAATTGAAAAAAACAGGGACGTCTGTTTGGATGTGTGGGTTGTAATATTACGCAGCATCGTAATGTCAGAATAGGATTTCAAGAGAGTGCATTTATTCGTGTATGGAGGATGTCTATTTCATTTGCTCTATGTCGCCATACATTTTTAGAGGCCTATTGGGTGTGTTATTACAAAAATATCTGTCCCTTTCACAATTTTGTTCAGTTACCATACACATTCGAACCTCTCATGCCGGTCTACCAACTTTGCTGAACCAACATTTTTTAATCAAATGGTAAATGACCTGAATATTTATGAAATATTTCGCCACTATTTGTTAAGCAGAAATGGTAATCAATCAATTTGAGTGTACGTATAAAACAATGACAATTAAAAAACGGGAACAAAAGAATAACTCTCCCAACAAAATACTTGGAAAATACTTTTAAATTACCCTCATGTTAAAAGGGAAGCTGTCGTTACTGAAAACATTGATAATAACCAGATAGTTAGTTTCTTCTGCTCAATGATTAGGAAACGATGCTGTTTTTTTTTTATTGAAATAATATAAATCAACCTTTAATTGCCAATTCTTTCCTTTTCTCGCCTGTCACTGCTCCTTTTTTATGTGCATGCGCGTTGTGACTATAATATACACCGGATGAATTTTAAACGGACTGATCATTTCCATTTATTTTTTTGAAGATCCTCCTTTATCAGACAAGTTTGTTTGTAAAAGTCATTTTTCGGAAAATTGCATAATAAAATTGAGAATGGAAGTTTCCGATTTTGAATGTAGATGGGTCACAAATGAAAATGAACCGTTTTTGTTGCAAATATGGGCATCCTACTCTTACACTATTTCAAGACGACCCTCTCCTAGAAACTATTGTCGTCTTTTATAGATGTGTTATGTAAACCTGCAGAAATTTGTTAATTTGAAGGTCAAGGTGATCTGTTAAACTTAACTACAGCTGCAATTATAAATAAAGTGTAAATAGGAGTAAGGAGTAAGTTGTTTGGAGAGTTATTAGCGAAAGTAATGTACGTCAGAGAAACATCTTCCCCATCAAGACAATTAAATTTAACACATCTTCAGATCAAGATACGATTCTAAAGGAAAGAAACTTGGATTATTAAATGAGAGGTAAAGCTACCAAAAACGGACATTCAAACTCATAAAAAATAACTGAAAAAGCAAAGACAAGAAAAATCATCAATGAAACCATAATTGTTAAAAAAAGAAAATTTGAAAGATAAAATCTGTTTGATTGTTTCTCTTGTTCTCGTTCTTTCTAACCAAACTAGAACACACCCGAAGTTTTGAATCCATTATTTTATCTCGTTTATGGTCATGCAGTATTTTTCGTGTTTCGGTGATCATATGCAATGACAGAATGTATATAGTACATCAATAATATTTAGTGGAATTTTATTTTTTTGATAACCAAATCAATATTTATTACGAATACAACATTATTTAAAGATCTAATTGCATTGTTCAATTTGTAACGTGTAACGAATACGTTTTTTTTAAAGGTCTATAAGTTTATCTGTAACGTATCTTAATTCGTGGGCTCGATACAAAAAAATAAGGACAGCATATCCCGTTTGTAATACGTTTTAAACTGGTAAAGCCATTTCGTATGATATTTAATAGTGTGTCTTTCTATGTTGTGATGTTAGACTATTGTTTTAAGTAAGGGTAAAGGTGGTCACGCATTTTAAAACGTTAAAACCGGATGCATTTGTTTTCACCTATTTGAATGGTGCCGTTTGAATATTTTAAACTAGTCTACCACACTATTTGTGGGGCCCTTTATAGATTGCTGTTCGATGTGAGCTACCGCTCCGTGTTGAAGACACTATTTTGACCTATAATGGTTTACCTAAACAAACTGTGACTGAATGGAGAGTTGTCTCATTCGCGCTCATATCACAACTTCTTATATCTACATATGATTAAAACCGTATCCGCGTTTTCCTTTCTCCCTATTTCAAATATCTATCACATTTTGGACTATCGTAACTAGTCAAAACGCGCGTCAAGTACGTTAGATTTCATTTCGTAATGAGTGTTCTACACTTTATATGTCTGGTTCTTTAGCAACTGTCCTGACTAATTTCTTAGAACAGATTTAATTTTTGATAAGGCACATGCAAACAGTGGAAATAGATGTATTTTTGATGGCAAATGTTGTTCTTTGTTAAGACTTTTCCACACTATACACTAACCTTGCAGCAACTTATCAAACAGAACTTTTCATGTTTTTATTAAACTTATGTTTGATGTATTTGCTGCTACTAATATACAGTTTTCGTCTGAAATAATTTATCTATAAGAATTAATAAATAAAAAAACAAACAAAAACAAAAACGATTGAACTAGAAGCTTTAAAGACCAGGCGGCAACCTAGTTGAAATTTATCAAAAAAAATTGAACTTTTTGTAAGAGAAGGCAAACAAGGCGAAGTTAGTTAATTGAATTGTTTATTTCGTTTCTTTCGGTTATAAAAGTTTGATGAATGTGTCTTATTTCGGATTTTACACATCTTTTATATGCGGTTTTACTTAAATAATTGAATTGAGCTTCGAGATATTTGTAAACTTTAAAATTATAGAATTGTTTGAATGTATGTGAAGTTAGCATGCAGCCGGTTCGTTATTCGATATTCGATATTCAATATCCAACCGGCTGCTAACTGTCGGTAGGATATTCAAAATTTAGTTGAAAATCATAAAAAAATAAATACCTAATAACATAAAAAGCATGATTTTTTTAGTTAAGCTATCGCAAATTCTCGTTTTTCTCGAATATAAACCCTTTTCTAACTTGCATATTTGTCTTTATGTAATATAGATTTTTGTCAATAAAAAAAGCTCCAAAGATGTACTTTTATACATGATATTTCTTAAACAAAAAGAAAAACCGAGAACTTTGAAAACAGTTAGGAATATAAATAGAAATATTTATGGAAAGCCACAAAAAGAAATATATACTAGTGAAAACCTACCTGAGACCTAAATGAAGGTGATACCCCCTGGTCTTTCAATGTCCATAAAATTCAACTAACTCATAGACTCCGTATATTTAAAGGTTGTATTAGAACATGTAGAAGGATTTTCAAGAATAATGTCATATTCGATTTCTACGGAGGGCTTAGATTGTCACTTTGCTCTCACCATTGCCCTATGCCCCTTGTCCTGAAATTTTGACCATGTTTTAGCTGAAAAGTGACAATCTAAGCCCTCAGTAGATATCGAAGATGACAATATTCTCAAAAATCGTTTTGATACAATCTTTATATATATTCAGAGTCTATGAATTCGTCCAATTTATGTACATTGAAGGAACAGGGGGGTCTGACCGTCATTTAAGCGGTCTCAGGTAGGTTTTCGCTAGATATTTTGAATATCCAACAGGCACTTTGGAACCTCCGCAAAGATAGAAGACAGGAAGTGTACGCAAATATCTTTTAGTCTCGTTTTTATCTACATATAAACTTACTGTCTGCTTAATATTAGACAGATTGAGAGATCAGGGGGCTCTCTCCATTGCCCTGTGCCCTTATAAAGTCATTTTAAAACAATCATTATATATACAGAGTCTATGAATTTGTCCAATTGTTTGACCGTCATTTAAGCGGTCTAAGTTAGGTTTACTCTATATATTTCTGTTTTTGGAGCTTTCTATATTTATTTCTATTTCTTTTTCTCAATGTTTCTAAAGTCATCGGTTTTTGTTTTTGTTATGAGAAATATTAGATATAAATCAACATTTTTTAAGTCGTTTAATTGATAAAAACCTATATATCATAAAGACAAATATGTAATTTACATAAACATTTATAAGTGTTTATATTTGTGGACAACGAGAGTGTAAGACTACTTGATGGAGTCATAAAACGATTTCCTACGTATATTTTCGCTCCTTTCAACTATAAAATTATCATGCTTTTAATGTTATGAAATATTACATTTTTTTTATGATTTTCAAATAAATTTGAATATCCAACCGACTGCTAGCAGCCGGTTTTAAATTGAATATCCAATATCGAAAAACGAACCGGCTACTAACTTCACATCCATAAAAGAATTCACATAACAGTTAACTGTGGTAGGTGTAAATTCACGAGGAACTATTATTGTGCTTAAGCATAAATTCTTCCGACTAAAAAATCCAAAGAAAGATAATCGATTGTTCTTCTTCAAGCATCTATAGGGGTAAATTCAGTAAATAATATACGTCATCAGGGACCGCCCATTTAGGGGAGAGCTTTCAGTATAGAATTGAAGACCTGTGCTGCAATGATTGGTAGATAAAGTTTTCAATAATATTTTTTTCATTAGATGGATCAAATCTGAGGTTAAAAAAAAAAATTAAATAATGCTGAATGCATTTATTTTTTTTAAAAACAGGATTGAAAAGTGATGGGGTCATTGTAGGAATTAAGTGCGAAACTACAGTGTTTGTAAACAAAGCCATGTGGAAGGCCCGAAAATGCCGCATGACCCTATGTTTTGATGGTTGCAAAAAATGGGGCTATATTTGTACTTTAATGAATGAAATATGAAAGCTTCTAATTTGTAAAGGTAAAAAAGTTATGAATTTAATTGAACATGTAGGTTTACATTGAAGTTAATGGGAGATTTTTTACTGAATTTACCCCTATAGGGAGAATTTGCACCCTGCCACTGTACTTTTTCAAGGACACCTGAGAACCCCAAAGTTCTTTTCTTGTAAATAATAATGCAATGGAAGTCTTTTGGAATCAAATAGCACTATCTTTAATGCAAAAGTCTATTTTTAATTGCGGTCGGCATGGGTGTACTGAGTGGACTGGTGGTAGAGAGCATGGGGTCTATGGGAAGAAGTCAGTTGTATGGCCTGATGGAAAGAAAAAAATAGAAAGGGTTCACAGGCTCTCCTACATGCATGCACATCATATTTTGAGGGATGAAATGCCAAATAAAAATTCACAGGGAGAGCGGTTAGATGTCTCGCACATATGCCATAACCCCATCTGTCTTAAGCCGGAACATTTAATTCTTGAGCCACACTCTCTCAATATGGATAGAATGGGGTGTAGAATGAAAAATTTATGTACAAAGGATCACCATCCACATTGTTTATTATAGATTAAGGTGAATATTATTTATTTGAAAGCCTAGTAGACTTGCGGAGTCTGCCATATGAGTGGTCTTTTGGGTACATAGGACTGTTTTTAGTGACCGGTAAAAGTTTATTTTTCGTATAATCTTTTTCCTCCTGATGCCGTGCATGTATATCATACAGAGCATGCTTTCTTGCATTTCTGTGATTGATACTGTTTTCTGAGTATTTACAATTTCTCATTTGATCACTATGGTCCTCTAATTTTTTTAGAGATTTTGCCACTTTTGTACCTGGTTGTATTGGACTTCCAGCAGCCTCACACAAGATGACGATAGAATTGCCTGTACCATGATTGACTTTGTGACATGCCGTATGTACCCGGCCGGTAAAGTTTCTAGCATAGGTAACATTAACTGGTACAGTGCTACGTATGGATCTATTTAGGGCTTCAACTTTTTGTGTATTTGCACTTTTAGCTGTTTTAGCAAGCATGCCTGGACCCAGACGGTAATTGACACATTGGCGCAGAATGTTTTCACTGTTTTCATTTAGCTCAATTTCAAAATTATGCCTCTTTAAATATGCACTTTTGTCAATCCATGATTGAGATTTTCTAGATATAGAACAAACAAATGAATATAGGGAACAATCTGTGTGATCTCCACAGTAACAGCCCACTATGGCATCTGAAACATATGAAAGTTTGGATTTCATTACATCAGGGGATTTGTGATATCTAATATTAGCCTGTACGAATTCTGCCTGACAGCGGGCTTCCATGTCAGAAGCAAACAAACTTTGTAGTCGGGTTCTTTGCACCTTTAACCGAGCTGGCATGATGTCACAAACTGTGGATAAATTATTTACAAATTTTCTATGGTTAGATGCTACATGTCTCGTGTCAAGAAAATGGATGGGGGTTGTTGATGTTAGTCCCTCCTGATATAAACACTCTGCCGCCCTGTACGCACTGCTGTCTGGGTCAGTTGTAACTTCATTTATTTCTAATCCATCCTCTTTTAGCTCCTCAAAACACTCTCTTGCCCACCGCTCTTCATTTCCTATACTGTCTTGCATGTTGATATTTGCCGTGCACGGACCAGCATGTTCGCCTACATTTGTACTAACTATATGCTTTCTCTTGGAACAAAGTTTAGACTTTGGTAATGTATTTATAATGCTATGTTTATAAGTTTCATTTTCAGCAACTGTATACGTGCACTGGGTTGCTGGTTGAAAAGGGGTCTTCCCAATTCCAGAATAAATAGCATTATTGTATACACAGTCAGATTGAATGTTAACAACATCAGGATTTTCCCCCCGTATCTTTTTTATCCTTTTAATTTTCTCCCTTTGTCGTTGTAAATCTCTCATGTTTTCTTCTTCTATCTTTTCAGATATTGCATTAGCAGTGTGTTGCATACCAGATACAGATGGAGGAGGAATATTTGACGCCATACAGATTTTACGGTAACTTACTGTACTAATTGGAGTATGGTGTAGACCAACTTGTAATCCAAGATTTATTTTTGCTGCGCGTCGTCCCCTTTTTACACTGGCAACCTCTTCGTACAAGTTAAACATTTTTGATTTGTATGCGCATTGTGTACATTTTGCACACTCTCTCCAAGCTGATCCCCACTTCTCTTCCATTGACAAGTCCCATTCAAGGTTGCCATTACAGTGTGGGGATAGATTCTGATGTTCCCTGAATACCTCATTCCACATTTCTGTATTTTTACTTATTGTTACTGTTCTGTTGGTGTATTTTTCAGATCTGGAGGTAAAAAATTAATGAAAGACATTAACTAACTCCCTATCTTGCATCACTGTGAAGCAAATGTAGCTTATTTGTCTTTTTTATATTATGTAGTATCAAGATTTAAATTAGAATTATCTCCCTTTGAGCCAGTATTTTTCAGAGCAGTGTTATTAAGGCTGTGATGCAGATAATGTTGTAAATAAGCACTTTTCAAGTATTTTTACATTCGAATAATTATTTGGTATGTAGAAATAATATATTTATTTCATCATTCAATGCGTTTCTTCAATTCAAAAATATTCTGTATAACTTTTCAGTATTACATACCCTGCATCTATAAACTGTTGATAAAATGTTTGTTTCTCTAATGTGATGTTTGAAATTTTCTAGTAAATACTGTAAATAGTTGCTTTATCAATTGTAATGCAATATATGATCTTACCCAGTCTTATTTTCATTTTCTGCACATTTTTGTACTTCAGTCTTGGATGCCTGTTTTGGACGCAGAAGCCGCCCTGATGTTGGGTGTATAGGAATTTCAGCATAGTGTTTGATATTAACAGATTTTGTCACAAGATCAAAGTCATCCTTGGATAGTCTTTCAAATTTAATCACAGGGAATACAGGTATTTTAGAATTTTTCAATTTAAGTCCTCTGTTATGTGGAATATTTCCCTTCTTAAATCTGTGGTTTTTTTTAAGTGTACAGCATAACGTCCCATTTTTTAGTTAAAATTTTTATGAAATAATTATTCTTATAACAATATTTGTCGCTCTCTGATTTCATTTAACAAAAGTAAGAAGAAGGAAAGTGCAGAAACAGGACAAATTTTATTGCTAAGATATAATTTTTATGGTTGACAGTTGAAGAAAAGTCTGTTTTTTCTCTGACTCTACCAGTATGATAAGACATTCTCATCTTTGATAGAGAATGACCCTATAGCTTATCTGTGTGCACTTAAATGATCTATACTAGATATGAAAACACAGATTCAGTGTAGGGAAATATTAATGTTGATTTTTTTTTGTATGACACTCATTTAAAAGACTTGGAAACAACTTTTTGTGGTATTTTCATGGTATACTCATTAAAACTTCCATATATGGAGATATTAATCTCAGAATATAATATGACTGATGTTTCTAAGATTAACTGGTACTATTTGTTCAAACAAACACAAAAAACAGTTCATATTTATTAAATAATATATTTTACATCATTTTTTATACAACATTCAATTTACAACATTTTGTACAAAATATACATTGGCCGCAATATGGGCTATAGTACAAATTTTCCTTAAACTTTGACAATTTAGCCACTACAGATCTTGTATTGAATCTGGAACTTTAGAATAGGCTAAATTACATAATTAATATAAAAAAAGTATGATTTGAGGAAGAATTGTCTCTTATAGGGGTAAATTCAGTAAATAATATACGTCATCAGGGACCGCCCATTTAGGGGAGAGCTTTCAGTATAGAATTGAAGACCTGTGCTGCAATGATTGGTAGATAAAGTTTTCAATAATATTTTTTTCATTAGATGGATCAAATCTGAGGTTAAAAAAAATAATTAAATAATGCTGAATGCATTTATTTTTTTTAAAAACAGGATTGAAAAGTGATGGGGTCATTGTAGGAATTTAGTGCGAAACTACAGTGTTTGTAAACAAAGCCATGTGGAAGGCCCGAAAATGCCGCATGACCCTATGTTTTGATGGTTGCAAAAAATGGGGCTATATTTGTACTTTAATGAATGAAATATGAAAGCTTCTAATTTGTAAAGGTAAAAAAGTTATGAATTTAATTGAACATGTAGGTTTACATTGAAGTTAATGGGAGATTTTTTACTGAATTTACCCCTATATGATGTCCCGGTTATAAAAATGGCTAATTAGTTGAAGGTATGCCTGTTTTTTTTTAAAGAACATGGTGCTTTTTTTATATAAAACATTTCTAAGACAAACGTATGAGTTTTATATACTTTAAAATAATCTTCCAAAAAAATTATAAACAGCGTCTACAACAGCTCCTATAGCCTTCCCTGCTGCCATTAGAGCCTGCTCAAAAAAGCCAGAATCAGATCTGTAATCCTCTCGAAACGTCATTTCTTTATCAATCACTTTTCTTTCAGCTTCTTCTCGCAACCTTATTTCAACGTCTCTTTCCGCTTCTATACGACGAATTGTTAATGCCATTTCTCTTTGTTCTATTTCTCTCCGCATTTCTTCAAGGTCCTGCTTATTTTTGTTTTTTATCTTCTCAATATCAGATTCTTGTTCGTTGAATTTAGCATTCAATTTTTTCATATTATTTTCATGTTCAATCTTCTGGTTTTCAAAATCTTTCTCAAGTTCCTTTTGTTTTTCTTCGAACTCGTTTTGAGCAGATTTCTTAGCTGATTGTATTTCCTTTTCAAGTTTTTCTGTTTCTTTCCGTTTTTCTTCTTCCCATCGTTCTTTTAACAATTTCTCATTTCTTTTATACATGTCATTTGTATAATAGCTCCCTTCGTTTTCCTTGACAAGGTTGTCGATCATTTCAAGAAGTTCTATAACTTCTGCCTCACGATCAGCACGACCACCGCCATAGCCAAACGCTGTATATCGGTATTCGGTCCGATTCAACAACCACATAAGAGCCGACTCATCTTTTAAATTGGAAACAAACTGCTTAATTGTAAGTTTTTTATGATCTAGTTTGTCTTTACCAGTGATAACTACAATCATATAATCAATTACTTCTTTTCCAAGATGCGTGAGAAAAAAGTCAAATGTATCTTTTTCTTCTTTGGTGAATCGTCCAGTCGTAGTAACAAAAATGATAGCATGTAAACCCGGAGCTGTTTGGCTGTAACATTGTGCAATTTCTTTCATAGTTTCATTATTAGGTATACTTGTATCAAACAATCCCGGAGTGTCGACAACTAAAAGATTTCTCCCGTAGCGCAGTGAGCGCGCATATTCTGTCTTTCTCGTGACTGCCTCGCCCGAAGTGTCTGTATGAAAAACGTCCCTCCCCAGTATTGTGTTTCCAGTAGTACTTTTACCGACTCCAGTCCGGCCTATTAGCAATATTCTGCGTTCATTTTCGGTTATACCTAAAAACGAAGAATAATATCAAAAATATTACACAGAAGAAACCGGCGAAGGTACTGAACGTCTGTTTACGTTTTATGATATGGCAAGCATGCAACACTTTACTTATGAACCTGCAAGATATATATTCGCCATAATTTTAACTAAAAAATAATGTATACATAAGGCAACTGGGAAATCAGGGTTGTAGAACTATATAAAAATAAAGAGATGTGGTATTATTGCCAAATATACAAGTGCAGGTCATCAAATAGCCTTCACCAATGAACAAATCCTATACTGAATATTGTAGTTACTTAGAATATCCCGGCATTGTAAACAAGAATCAATTAAAAAAAGAAGCTTCTTGGTTTAATGAAATATGATGAGAACATTGAAACCGTATTTTTTTTAAAAGTAGATATATTTGCAATTTATCATTTAAACATATTATTGTAAAATGTAAATCTATTGCACCTTAAATTGTATGCCGTTTTTGTAAGAACCCTAATTTGTGTTATGCTTTTAGTTTTCATATTTTCGTATTGACATATTCAGAATATAATTATACTATTTAGATTGAAGTCTCTAACGCAAAAGTTTGCCTAAGATGTTATGTTTTGTTTTATTATAAGGTTCTGTTTTGTTTTCTGTATTCTGCAAATGTCATAATTATTTGTTTTTGTTTCGAGCGAATCAGAACGAGGTCCTCTATTCCAAATGTGTTTGTTTTGCCTGATATATATTTGAAATTTAAAGGAAATTTAACTTGTATGTTTTCAATACATACCTATATCTTCACTCTCCTTTTGTGAACAGTGACGGATATCTCTATCTGCAACCGTTTCTATAAAAAAGGAATCGTTTGAATTAAATTATGAAAGAGAAACAGTGTGGCATTAAATAGAATTGTCCGGAGTCCACATTCCCGTTTATATTTTTTGGAGGGAAGGTCAATGTAAGTCTGTTTTGAATTAAACTATGGTTCTACTGTTACTGCCTTGACTGAAACGGCTCATTTTGTTTAACCAATAACTGCTACACGGTAAATATCAGAACTCTCGAAAATTAGATTTTCAATATAGAAAATTAAAAATGTCTTACATTATTTGTTGCAGGCTAAAACAACTGATTTTTAATTTGAAAGAGGCTTTTTTTTTCGAACGCTTGTACGATTTTCTTTTGCGAGGTTTTCCAGTGAAAATATACATATTCACTTTTAAACACGATATATTCATAGAACATCTTACCCGGGGTATGTTATCTTTTTCAGTCCTTACAAAGCAATAACATTAATTTCATGGAGTCATTGAATATATATACGGTATATAAAAACATCCTACATTTACAAATCTAAAGATATTTTAATTCGAACATTTCAATTGTTATTGTGAACAAGTATGATTACATTACATGAATTAAACAGTTTTAATTTCATTCATGTGTAAAAGAATTGTAGGACTAAACTATTTGATTTCAATGATTAATATAATCATACAGAACCACGAACCTTTTCTTTCAATTAAACAATTTGGTTTTACTTAATTTTTGTTTTCGCTTTCGATGCAAATAGTTTCAATTATTCATTTTGCTAATACTATTTATAACTGTTACAGACGGAAAATCCCATAATTTAGACTATTTATAACCGGGAAAAACCCACATTAATTTAATACATTTAAATTGTAACATTTAGCGAACGTTGTTGTACATTGGAAAGAGGTCGCCATCACTGATTTTACTAAAATGTATATATTCTTGCCGACCATTTGTTTGTGTCCCATTACTAACACTCACTCGACATTTGACCAATTCATTCAGACAGCTATAAAATAAACACGTAGTGAAAAAAAGGGGGGAGAGCTCTGTTTTTGGTTTTTTTTTTATGTAAAAGAATATTCTGATTCTCAGCTTTGATGAAAACCAAACTGTAATCTAAGAAAAGGAAAACATATTTTTGGTGCATTTCCAATAAACATTAAATTTACTGTTAAGTTTAAAAAAAAACTATACTTGCATGTAACAAATCAGCAATTGGACTTTCAACTAAATTCGTTTTTTCTATTTAATCAAGCCGTTAGTTTTCTCGTTTGAATTCTGTTATATTTGTCTTTTTATGACCTCTTTAAGCTTTCTATGTAGTTTCGACTTTGCTCATAGTTGAAGGAAGTTTGTCGACTAATAGTTGTTAAATGGCCACTGGGGAGAATTGTCACATTGACAACCATTGGCGACCGTATCAAGCTGTGTTAATTATGAATACATCCTGCATAGTCTAAAAATATCTCAATGTAACAAAGGTTTTACTAGCGGACGAGAGAAGCCTTAATATTCTCAAGTCAACCCTTTGGGTGCACTTTTTGTGGATCATGCATATTTCTATATTCGTTTAATGTGTTTTAGCATTTAACTTTGCCATTTGATATAGGACTTTCCGTATTTTGAATTTTCCTTGGAGCTCAGTTATTTTGTATTTACTTTTCTCTCCTATACAGTTGGTCAAGTGCTTTACTATAAATATATACATATATATATGTATATCATATAGACGGAATAATTCAAAAGCGTGTAAAAATGATACATACTATATGTTCTCTTTTTTTAAATTAAATATTTGAATGTCTTACCTGACTGTGAACTACAGCTCTCCTCTGCGGAACATGAAGATAGTAAAATTATAACCCACAAAATAAGTGAGATTTGTAGTACCTTCATGGTTGTGTATAGTGACGAGTTCGTGTTTTGTAATGACGTTTAATTACAATTTGTTGGCTGAAAATACCGAATCAATATATATTTACGGAAAATCGAAATCGAAACTAAAACTGAGAATTTCCACACACTCATGTGAATATAGCGTATGCAATATACATTGATTATAGCTATTATCTGATATATACTAAGGAGGTCTTAGGTTGTTGACTTTTTGCATGGTAGGTCATCGTTTTACATTATAAGTTTGGTTTTTTTTCTCCAAAATTTTAGACTCTCAATGTATCGTTTAAATAGTTGACTTTTGTATTTGGTCACCGCTAAATAGAATAATACAGTTTTTCATGTTTAAAGTCAGAATATTTGTCCGATGAAATTAAAATATAAATAAACGTACGACACCTGTACTCATATCTCATTTTATCTGCAGCCCTATACGACGAGGCCATCATAAGACATATGTAACAGAATGTATACGAGAAAATTAACGGCTTGATTAAGTTATAAACGAAAAAGAAATAATATATTTATCAATAGACGAGGTTAAATCTACCCAAATTACATGTAGGTTGAATGTCCAATTGTCAGATCGATTCATTCTACATATTTTTTTTCAGATTTTACAGTGAATTTAATGATACAAAATCTTAATAAGAAATTCAGAATATTTTTTTTCTCTAAGATGTAATGTTTTCGTCAAAGTTAAGTATCAGAATATGCGTTTTAAAAACACATATTAACATACCGGGCCCTTTTTCGACTATTCAGATTGACTCAGTTCGAATAATTGTACATTTCAGCCAATATGAAAATAAGAAATATTTGTAAAAAAATTTGTGAAAAAATAAAAACAAAATTTATAAACAAAGTTTGTTGTTCTCGCCGTAAAAGAGGGGCGAAAGATTCCAAAGGAACTCATTAATTGAAAATAAACTGACAACGTCATGGCTAAAAAGGAAAAAAGACAAACAGACAAATAATAGTAGACAAGACATAACATAGG
The DNA here is from genome assembly GCF_963676685.1 of Mytilus edulis. Taxonomy (NCBI): domain Eukaryota; kingdom Metazoa; phylum Mollusca; class Bivalvia; order Mytilida; family Mytilidae; genus Mytilus; species Mytilus edulis. The sequence continues at coordinate 26,632,899 of NC_092349.1, read as the reverse complement.
AAATAAAAGACCAAAAATGGGGGTGATCACAGGTACTACGGAAGGGTAAACAGATTCTGCTCAAGATGTGTCATCCGTCGTGTTGCTCATGTAACAACAAACTAGGCCATCAATCCAATTCGGTAGATCCCATTCGTGAAAAGGGAAGGTGATTATGATTCCGACATAAAGAACATATCCGATATCATCTGTGTAACTGCTATTCCATAACAATTAATCAAATGTAAAATCTACGAATGTATGATTTCAACTTCATCATTAGGAAATATTGGTTCGGGAGCAGCAACCTTCTATCAAATAAATTATTATAGTAAAAACAAGCATGGGAATAGCATATCGATTGAAAAATATATACTCCTTAAGCCGATGCTCCTGGAATGTAGCAACAAAGTGTGAAAAAGCACAATAGGGAAGCTGAAATCATCTCTTTTGTCGTAAAATGTTGTTGTTACCCCACCCGCATTGCCAATTTCTAGATGTAAGTTAATATATATACTATGTGCAATAACAATATTGTAGAAGATGAATACCATGTTGTTCTAGAATGTAATAGATATAGTGATGTAAGAAAACTATACATTAAGAAATATTATTGGCAATCATCCACTTTTAAACTTATACAGTTGTTATCAGTTCACAATGTGAAAGAACTTAATGATTTAGGTAAATTTTTGTTTAATATTGAAAAAATTCGTAATATGTAGTTGTATTAATTATTTATCATATGAATTTATTTTCATTATCCGCCATACATGTATTGTGTATAATTATTGTATTTATATTTCACTGATACAAAATATTGTAAAATTGTATATTCTATAAGCTGTATTGCTTCTGAATAAAGTATTATTATTATTATATGAGGCAGACTTAACTGTATGAATTGTATCCTTTATCTCTAGTGCAATGAGATATATGACTTCACTATAGTCATAAAATTTGGATTTATTTAGTGATAGAACATCATTTATATAGCTGAAAGTAAAGTTAAGGGATATTGGTTACCTAAGTAATTGACAAAGTTTTTTGATGGATCAAATAAGAGAAAAATAGTTTATGTCCCTCGAACAAAACCACACAGCCCTCCCTAAATATATAATGGTGCCTAATTCTTAAAGGTGATTAATTCATAAAGTTTTATATATTATAAGGTTTTCATGGGGATCATATTAATTTTAATAATACTTATTCTTACCCGTGTTACATAACAATTCTAACAATAATTATAATTAACAATCGACTATATGCACAGTTTTTTTCTTTTGGATTTTAGATGTTTTATATTGGAAAACAAGTATTCCTAGCTGTTTTGTTTACTATGTATTTTTCAGATGGTATGTAGCTGTTATTTAAATTCTTTGATTACAAAGTTTAAGTACAGTATTTGTCGAACAATCTAATATTTATTTGCACGAGCTTTACAAACAGAACGAGAAACGACGCTAGCCAATATTTTCTCATTTTTCTTAATTAACGAGTACAAATATATTTTTTTTTAAAATTACAAATGATTTGTTTTATTCTGCAATTTATCCTACATGTACACTTTAAAAAATCACGGACTGCGAAGCAGACACCAATATGAACTATATATTTTTGTAAAAAAAAACATCTCGTTAGCTAGGCGGTAGCAGAATACTTTTTATATAATAAAAGAAGAGCAAAATGTGTTAGAATAGTAACTTGTTATTTGTACAAAAGATGGCTGATTGCAGGATAAATACAATTTCATTTATGTTGAAAAGTGAGATCGGAAATGATGAATACAAGATAAAACAAGAGATTTTTATCTAATTTGAACAAGAAATTTTTATCTGATTTGCACAAGAGATTTTCATTTACACGAACGACTTAATGCTTACGACTGCCACTATCGTGAGAACTAAATTTACTTTATTTCAAGGTATATACGCTATACGAACAGTGAGATAAAGAATGGCATTTCAACACTTGAGTTTTTAATTCATGTAATCATATTCCTACAACTAAATTAAACACAGCATTTGGAAAGAATTAATATCTAAAATTCGAAGAACAATTTCAAGACTCTAACCATACCTCTATCTGTCCGGGTGTTTTGAATAATAATTATGATTTTTTTATATATACGTACGTGCACAACTTTCATTTAAATCATTCCAGATGTAGCCATTGAAAATGAATTTCGCATTTTATTGATTGGAAAAACAGGAGCAGGAAAAAGTACTACCGGAAATAGTCTTTTAGGAAGAGAAGAATTCACTGCGGATGTATCTGACGAATCCGTTACCAAATATACCAAGTCTGCAAGGGGAACTTGCAATGGTCGCCATATTGTTGTTTTTGACACGCCGGGTTTCTTTGATACGGAAGACGATAATGCAGTTATACTACAGGAAATATCTAAAGCATTGACATTTCCCGGCATGCATTCCATCATATTTATTCTTCAAATAGGACGAATGACTGCAGAAGAACAAAATACGATAGATATTTTCATGAACTACTTCGGAGATGAAGTTAGCGATTTTGTAAGCGTTGTCTTTACAAATAAGGATAGACTCCAAAATGCCAATACAAATATAAAAGATTTTGTCGAAAACAAAGTAAAAAAAGACTCTCCTTTGGGTGCACTTCTACAGAAAATAGACAACCGTTACATTTCACTCGGACTACAAAACACTGAACAAGACGTTCACATGATAATCGAAAATGTATATAATACTGTTAGAAATAATGGAGGGAGGTTTTATACACATGAAATGTACACCGATGCTGGAAACAGACAACACAAAAGAGAACAGATGGACCAGGACAGAAACGAGAAAGAGAGAAACAAAGAAAAGCAAAACATAATTGCTAAGGAATATAGAATCCAAAAACAAAAACTAAAAGAACTTGAGACGAATCAAGAGATTGAGGCACTCGGGTATGTATATTATGTAATATGCATCATGTAGACACCAACCATTCATCTTTTGTGAGAAGGGGGAGGAGCATGTTTTTTTTAATATTGGATAAATTTAAATAGTTTGTTTATACATGTTTGTTTATGATCTATGGCAATAGTACTAAACAAGAATTATCTTTAAATCAGATAATACATCATTCAGTTTCAAGTCACTTTTGGGTCGTTATAATGGTATGTTTTTAAAACATAAAACAAACATGTAAACTAGGGTATACAGAAATAATCCATGCTCTGTTTCTATGCTCGGTTTATTTAATTCGTGTTTTAACATTTAATACGAGTATAAAAAAAGAGTAATCAGCAGACAGTTATACATTTTGCTAATTTAGCTTTTTTTAAGATTGTCATCCTATCTCGACACGTTATTGCGATTCTGATCTGACCAGCCCTAGCCTTTACGACTTATCTACATGCGAGGCATTGAGCAACATACGCCACTGGTGTTAAATTGATCACAGTGATTCTAACATGGCGGCCCCCAAAACAGGTAAAATCGTATTTTTGTAATTTCTCCGTGTACACGCGTTGTTTTAAAGAATTACTAAGCGACTAGGTTGATGTGTATGGTATTGGTGTATGTGTGTGTTCTTAATATCATAGGTTCCCTTATTCCCCCCAAAAAAGCTATTGAAAATTTTCGGAAGATCACCGTAACTCTAAAAGACGATAGCCGTAACTTGTGGACAAATAACTTGAAAGATAATCGTAACTGTTAAAAATATGTCCATGATCATAGTTACTAATTTTGTCAGAACCCTCCGCCTACGAAATATTCAAATAAAAAAAGTTGTTTATAGATAACAACAAACGCGTAAACAACATTCGTGATTGACATATTTTTCAACATACAAACACCATTTGCATAAGTTTACAATATATCTTTTGCATAATTTAGCAGAACAATCAGATATCAAGTCGACACCATGTGTGTCTTTTTAGTTGTATCTAAAAAATGCATAAACTTTGGTTTAAAAAAAAATTGCAACTGACGGAAATCATGTCAATATAGATGTTTCTTAATTTTCGTTTCTAACCTTCAATAAATATAATAAACAAATCAGCAAAAATTGCATCGAGAAAAAAGAGTGCACCTTTTTATGTGAGGGCATGTTTGAGATGAATACTTGCTCTTGAAAACGTAAAAAGTAAAGGTATTTGATACATCATCTCGCTTCAGATTGTATCATTTTTATATATCAAGTTTACAGGTTGACTTTATAACATATATATAAAGTAGGTGTGTTCGATAAGGAAATTTTCACCAACAGTACTTGACGACAAATTATTCATTCGTTCAAGCCACACTACTAAACATTCAAACACGATTTATATATAGTCGCCTATCAGCACACAGAGAAAGTTACGATCACCACTATCAAGTTACTATGATGATGGCCAAGTAAGGACTATCTTATAAACAAGTTACGACTATCATAACATACAAAATTCGTTGGAGGTACGGTGATCTTCCGTAAATTTTTAATGGCTATTATTTCGGTAACAAGGTCACATATGAGATTATGAACACACACATACAACAATACCATACAGATCAACCTAGCGGCGGGGTAATTCTTTACAACATCACGTGTACAAGGAGAAATTAGAAAAAGACGATTTTACCTGTTTTGGGCTCCGCCATATTGGGATTACTGTAACTGCATTTACGGTTATCATGTAGATGCCACTGATACACTTGTATTAACGACTTTGATTTGACCCGGTTGGGAATCAAACCAACGACCAACTAAAACGATCCAGGCAAGTAAGATAGCACAAACCCGCTACAGCAGTTTTATGAAAAAAATCAAGTATTAAAGGTAAAAAAAAAAAACCAAAACAAAACCCTAAATTGTAAGGAAAATTCAAAACGGAAATTTTCTGATCATGCATGTGCCAAAATTAAAAACTCATATACAACAAACAAATTGAAAATAACGGTCATAATCCTTACAAGGTATATTCAAGAATCAAAATTAATTTTGGGAAAAATCTTTTTGAGGAAGACAAGAACGTGAGAGATTGGATGATAAACGCAGACAGTTGGAAGTGAAACGACAAGAAGAAATAGATCGATTCAAAGAAGAGAAAAGGAAATTAAATGAAAAGTTAGACGAGAAAATGTTGGCCCTATTTGAAGGTAAATTAGGAATTTCTATAATTGTTCAATGATTTAAGGCTACAGTTGTTTACGAAACTGTTTATTGTTAAAACTGTTTCGGTATAAAAGTGTATTTTCTTAATCGTCGAAGATTAAATTGATAGTAAGCTCTGATCTGAACGTGCTCGGAATACATTTGAAATAAAGCAGAAAGAATGAAATGAAAATGTTTCCGGTTATATTATCCACTTTTTATGGTGACTATGATTATAGTGTTCAAGTACTATATAACAAAAGTTAATTAACAGTTCAGAACTCAATTCAAAATGGAAGTCCCTAATCAAATACAAAATTTAAAGCTCTAACACATTAAACCAATGGATAACAACTATCATATAAAAGGCATATATATATTCAAAGCACATAAGCAAAGACAAAAGACAAGAATACACAAAATTACCATTGCACAAAAACACAATGACGGGATGTTCAAGAAACGAGACACGTCTCATCCATATTACCAAAGCATACTAAATGGTAAAAGTAATAATTTATAAGGACAATAAAAAGAATACAAAAAGACTTAATTAATATTATAAAAAAACGTTAGTACCTAACGGAATATTTATCAGCAAGATCTTAATATCGTCCGATCATTTTTTTTAGGAAAAGGACGAGAAATATTTTATTCAAAACATAAATAAAAGCAACAGTAGTATACCGCTGTTCAAAATTCATAAAACGATAGAGAAAAAACAAATCCGGGTAACAAACTAAAACTGACTTGGTACAGGGCATTTTATGAAAAAATGGTGAGTTGATCCTGGTTTTGTGGCATGTTTAACCTCCCGCCTTAATGGCAGTGTTAATTATAACATTAGAATGACAATATTACACGACAGGGCTACAATAAAATAAATGTGCGAAAATATAGGATAGAGAAACAAACGAATAATAGCCATCATAAGGTAACAAGTTAAAAAATATTTGTATACGCCAGACGCGTGCTACGTCTTCTCAAAACTAGGTAAAAGACTGGTTTTGATAACAATATATTTTATTTTCGATAGGATACCAGATGGGATGTTTATTTGGAAGTAAATGTGACAGAGCTGATGCAACTATTGGTAATCGCGGTAAAATATGGCACAACGACATACCCAGTGATGTAGTATTTGTTTGTTGTCGAAGAGGTAAAATAATGTCACTTGATGGAAGAAGGTGTATCTGTAACTAAGGGAACGACTTGGACATAGACATAGACTGCGATTTTGTTTTTGGTACATTTAAAGGTCATTATAACTATGTTGATTACTGCATATGGACTGTTGAAGGCCGTACCTTGACATATATTGGTTTACTTTTACACGGGTTTTTACATTCACAAAATCACCAATCACAAAGTCACGTCGAAATTTTACCTTTACAAAACCACCAATCATAAAGTCACGTCGGATTTTTACCTACACAAAACCACCTATCACCAAGTCACGTCGGTTTTTCACATTGACAAAGCCTTTATCACAAAGTCACCTCTGGTTTTCACCTCTACAAAGCCATTATCACAAAGTCACGTCGATTTTCACCTTGACAAAGACATCTTCACAAAGTCACGTATGTTTTTCATCTCTACAAAAATTATCATAAAGTCATGTCGGGTTTTCACCTTGACAAAGCCATCAACACAAAGTCACGTCAGGTTTCCACCATGACACAGCAATCATCACAAAGTCAAGGTTCACAGTTCCAGGTCTGATTAGCAGTTTATGTTAGATGACGAAACAAATATGTGACAGACATACAGGCAGACTTCTAACTGACAATGTGGTACGGGTTTTATTCATTGCTTAACGCACAACAACGCAACACAACTATGCAATGGACAATGCTATGTCTTTAAATTAAATAATGAGGTACATTACACACAAAAAGAAGCAACTCTTTTAGTCTTTTAGTAGATAATTCCCATTCTGCAATGTTGTGGTGTGTGCTAACAACATGTTATCAAGGAAGGTTGGAGCATGTTATCTTATTTTTTATTTCATTGTTTAAACTTTTATCACTGATACTGTAATGACATTCAATACAAATTAAAGTGTTTTGATTTGTTAATATTTGTTCGATTGAAGACTGAAAGAATTGGTGTAGATTAACGACTTTTATGGTGACTGTAAATTAGTCATTTCGATTAAGTTCCGACGCATTTACATCACTTAAATATTTTAAGTAGATATTAAAAAAGATATTATGCAGCAATCACTAAAGCATGAGAATGCAAAAGATAAAATAGCCATTCTGCTTGAACTCATTTGTTTGGAATCAACCTGGTAATTCCAAACATCTTCTTATTTTATAAGATTTGCACATACATTTGTCTTATTCCTCGCCTACACGGCCAGTTTGATACTTCTTTTGTGAAGAAAATCACAGCATTAAAATATTGCAATTGGTTGATGTTTCACGACTTGTTGTTGATAATCCTGTACTTTGTGTTTATGTAAGGCTGACCATGTATTATCATATAGTAAATAAATCAGTCATAACCTTTATTTAGGTTTAGTTAATGGTAGTAAGTCTATTGCAGAAAAATCCAAGAAATATGATGCATTTAATAAAAGTCAAAGTTATTGATAAGTACAACATGTAAAAAGTATAAAGTTATATTAAAACAATTGGCTTTATTTTCCATGGCGTTGTAAAGTTGTTTTTGACGGTGGTGTGTGTTGTAGTTCAAGGTCTTCAATGTTAAACCGCTCATCAAAATCAATCCCAATACTCTCTTCCCTCTTTCTGTAGCCGAGGTGTTGTACTTAGACGATGGCAGGCCTTTTGAGGTTTGTTTGGGCTGGTGGCTATATCCGTATTGATGATAACACCCACTGAATTACCTTTGTACTTGGTGTGAATGTTTTACACTGATTGCATACTTGGTGTGAATGTTTTACACTGATTGCATACTTGGTGTGAATGTTTTACATTCATTGCATACTTGGCTTCCTTCTGACTATTGAAGTAAACTCTAGCCTTGATCTTTTGGTTTTGGGCAGTAGCGGGAACGATGAAATTGAGAATAAAAATGGGGAATGTGTGATAGAGACAACAATCCGACCAAAGAAGAGATAACAGACGAAGGCCACCAATGGGTCTTTAATGCAGCAATAAATTCCCGCACCAGGAGGCGTGCTTCAGCTTGGCCCGAAACAAAAATGTATACTAGTTCAGTGATAATGGACGTCATACTAGATTCCAAAACATATGACAGAAACTAAAATTAAAAATCATACAACATGTACAATACCATTAAAGCCCAGAGGCTTCTGACTTTGGATGCGCAAACCTGCACTGTTTTGATGTTCGTCCATTGGGCAAAACGCTTAGCATTGTGTCGTCTGGTAGATGGTGTCTTTTTCTTGTTTTTTTGGGGCCTGTTTATGTTTTCTGGATGACATGTATGGTTCCTTGCTCTAGGTGAGCTGAACTGAAACGTAGTTAAAACTGTCGAAAAATTTCCATTCCGGTTTCTTTCCATCTATTTTCATGGTTGAGAGACAGGCTTTTAATGTATTAGGACGCTCCATAACGACTGTCCACGTAGTGACCGATTCAAAGTTCAATTCAAAAATGTGTAGAGCCCTTCAAAGATAAGTTATATAAGGGTCTTGGCTGATTGTCAAATTAAAAAAATAAAAAAATAACTATGTAATAATTTTTAGAATAGTTTTAACACCTTTGTTGTTTGACTCATTAATAGATTACCTTTGAGGAAAACATTTGGAATTGTGGAATCCCAATGCTCTTTTAATTTGTACTTTATTTGGTTTTTCAAATTTTTTCATCATTTTTGATTCGAGCGTCAATAATGAGTCTTTATAGAAGAGGGACAAAAGATACCAAAAGGACAGTCAAACTCATAAATCGAAAATAAACTGACAACGCACTGGCTAAAATTGAAAAAGACAAACAGACATTTAAAAGTACACATGAAAAACCATAGAAAACTAAAGACAAAGCAACACGAACCCAACCAAAAATTAGGGGTGATGTCAGGTGCTCCAGAAGGGTAAGCAGATCCTGCTCCACATGTGGCACACGTCGCGTTGCTCATGTTATCACAAATCCGGTAAATAGTCTAATTCGGTAGGTCACATTCATGAAACGAAAGGGATTGTAGTTACGACGTAAGGAAAATATCCGATATCAGCTGTGAAACGGTTATTCCATAACTGTGAACCAACTCGTGATGGCGTCCGTAAAATTTACGAAGGGATGATTTCAACTTCACCATTTGGAACTCTTGGTTTAATAGCTTCCTTGTGAGCAGCAACCCTTTATCAAGAAAATCATGATAGGAAATACAAGCATTGAATACATACGTCTTAAGTATACATTTTTAATCCTGGTATCTATGTTCCGATTATTTATACTTTTAAAACAGGTTTACACTATGTTTTCGTTGGGATATAACTGATCGTTCGACTATCAAGTACATGATATGTGTGATTACATTATCACAGACTAATGTTCTTCAATACACACCCTGTGAATGCAAAACGGAAACACAGTTTCAGTGTTAAAAACTTAGTTTTTTCCATGAAGACAAATTGCTGAAATATATCGCAAAACTGTTGTTTTGCAATTTAGAAAATAATTTTGATATATATGCTGTGCTGAACAAATATGAGCACATTGAAAGTTAACAAATTAGAAAGGTCAAGGCCACATCTGTATTTTCTTTGTAATAAATGGAAGAAAAATCAGAAGATTCATGAAAGGGGGACAAAAGATACCGGAGTGACATTTAAACTCTGTATGCAACCTATATTTGATTCTTTCTAAAGGAATTGATGCCGAAACACTCAATTATAAATATTAAAACAATGAATAATAAACACAAGAGTGCACACGCTAAAATGTCTCGCCTTCTTTACTAATCATTGATATTATGTTGATAGACCTAAATATAAAGCTTTATTACAACTGTCACATAAACTCAACATTAACCAAGAAAACGAAACATTGATCAATGAACCATGAAAATGAGGTCAAGGTCAGATGAACCATGTCAGGCAGACATGTACAGCTAACAATTCTTCAATACAACAAATATAGTTGACTTATTGCTTATAAAATAAGAAAAAGAGACTAAAACACAAACACTTAACACTTAGCAATGGACCGTGAAAATGAGGTCAAGCTCAAATAAAACCTGCGTAACAGACATATAGATCATAAAATATTTCCATACACCAAATATAGTTGACCTAATGCATAAAGTATTAGAAAAATAGACCAAAACTCGAAAACGTAACTTTGACCACTAAACCATGCATGAAAATGAGGTCAAGGTCAGATGACACCTGTCAGCAAGACATGAACACCTTACAATCATTCCATACACCAAATATAATAGACCTATTGCATATAGTATAAGAAAAACAGACCAAAACACAAAAACTTAACTATAACCACTGAACCATGAACATGAAGTCAAGGTCAGATGACACCTGCCAGTTGGACATGTACACCTTACAGTCCTTCCATACACCGAATATACAAGACCTATTGCTTATAGTATCTGAGATATGGACTTGACCACCAAAACTTAACCTTGTTCACTGATCCATGAAATGAGATCGAGGTCAAGTGAAAACTGTCTGACGGGCATGAAGACCTTGAAAGGTACGCACATACCATATATATATATATATAGTCATCCAATTACCTATAATAAGAGAGAATTTAACATAACAAAAAATCTAAACTTTTTTTTTCAAGTAGTCACTGAACCATGAAATGAGGTCAAAGACATTGGACATGTGACTGACGGAAAGTTCGTAACATGAGGCATCTATATATAAAGTATGAAGCATCCAGGTCTTCTACCTTCTAAAATATAAAGCTTTTAAGAAATTAGCTAACGCCGCCGTCGCCGCCGGATCACTATCCCTATGTCGAGCTTTCTGCAACAAAAGTTGCAGACTCGACAAAAAACTACTTTCAAACATTATCTAGTCTATGGATGAGAGTGTAACCTTTGCTGCTATATTGCTGGGTCTTCAAGAGAGGGACGAAAAATACCAAAGGGACAGTCAAACTCATAAATCTAAAACAAACTGACAACGCCATGGCTAAAAATGAAAAAGACAAACAAACAACAGCACACACGACACACCATAGAAAACTAAAGAATAAACAACACGAACCCAACCAAAAAACTAGGGGTGATCTCAGGTGCTCCAGAAGGGTTAGCAGATCCTGCTCCACATGTGGCATCCGTCGTGTTGCTTATGTGATATAAAATCCGGTAAATAGTCTAATTCGGTAGGTCACATACATGAAAGGGAAGGGGATTGTAGTTACGACGTAAGGAACATATCCGATATCATTTGTGAAACGGTTATTCCATAACAGTCAACCAACTCGTGATGGCGTCCGTAAAATTTACGAAGGGATAATTTCAACTTCACCATTTGGAACTCTTGGTTTAATAGCTTCCTTGTGAGCAGCAATCCTCTATCAAGAAAATCATGATAGGAAATACAAGCATTGGAATATCGTATCAATTGGGAGATATATACCCCGTATGCAGGTGCTGCTGGAATGTTGCTACTTAGAAATGGAAAGTTGAAATCATCTCTTTTGTCGTAAAGTTTGGTTTTCAACCGACCCTCATTGTCAATTTCTAGATGTAAGTCAAGATATAAAGCCGACTTAACTGTATCTGTAGTATCCTTTATCTCTAGCTCGATTGGATATATGCGTTCCACATAGTCACCAAATTTTGAATTATTTAGTGAAAGAACATCATCTATATAGCGAAAAGTAGAGTTAAAGGATATTGCTAACTTCTTATCTTTCTTCCTAAGAAGTTCCTGCATGATGTCAGCCTCATAATAATAAAGAAACAAGTCGGCAAGTAGAGGGGCACAGTTTGTTCCCATTGGAATACCGACAGTCTGTTGAAAAACACGTCCTCCAAACGTAACAAATATGTTGTCAATCAAGAAATCAAGCATCTTGATAATATCAGTTTCAGAGAATTTTTGGTTCGAATCAGAGTGATCCTTTACAAAGTAGGATTTATCCCTCCCTAAGACAAGATACTTGTATCTACGTTGGTCATTCTTTTTTACGACGCAAAGCAATACCAACTCTTTCAATTTGTCTTTTAGTTTGAAATGTGGAATACTGGTGTAAAGAGTAGAAAAGTCAAAGTATTCCATGAAACCTCTCTGACGTACTAAATTATAATCCTGGTACCTTTGATAACTAGTGTTAACATCAATTTAATCAGCAATCAAATCCGGGCTTCAACATAATCGTAAAACTACCTATTGTAGTTGTGGGGTGATCAGATTTGGATGATAAAAAATCCCAAATATCTCAACAGTACTTATAATCTAAGACTCTTTCATCTTGCAAAAGTATGAAAACATTTGACTTTATTCACTTTACACAAGTATTAATAATTCTAAAGTAAGTACAAATTGAAATAGTTTGATATGGATATTGTTTCATAAAAAAAAATGTCATACTTCGAAGTTTTTTGTCTTAGAGAGGGGAAAATCATACTGATTCTAACAAAAAATTCTCTGAAACTTACATTAATAAAACAAAACACCAAGGAAACTTAAAACAAGATGAATAATGTCTTGATTGGCAACATATTTGTTATGTTCGGAGGGCGTGTTTTCAACAGCAATCGGCATTCCCATGAGAACTAACAACGCTTCTCTACTTGTCGACTTGTTCATCTTTTTTGTTTTAAATATGCTTACTTCATACGAGAATTTGCATCGAAGAAAGAGGAGCGGAAGGCAGTATCCTTTTAACAAAATTTTGAATTTTTGAAATACTAAGGCTTTTCTACCTCAGGAATAGATTACTTGTATTTGACAAAACGTTACGGAATTTGTGGTCCTCAATTCTGTTCAGCTTCGTACTTCATTTGGTCGTTTAACAATTTTTGACTCAAGCGTCACTGATGAGTCTTTTGAAGCGTAAATATAAATTTTTAATCCTTGTATCTATGAAGAGTTTATTTAATAAATGCTATGTCATGGTAATATTTGAGCACAAACAAGTACCATTTACTAGTAAACTAATGTTCTGTACAATATCAGATACATTGTTTGTCCTAAATATATCTGGAAATGTGTGAAAGTTAAAAGCGCTAGCTCCCCATGTTTCTGTTCCTAAAATGAGTACCAGTATTCCTATGATGTTCATCATAAAACCAACCATCACCTGAAATATAACAATGCAAAAATAATGTTCATTATAAAACCAATCATCACCTGAAATAAAACAATGAAAAAAATACAAGCTTATGAATATTGGTCACTTAAAGATACCAGTTTATAAACTCAGTATCTTTGTTTTTGTATTGCCTTTACTTAAGGAATGACTGTAATATGTGTTCTGTCTATGAAAAAATAACATAAAAAATGTGGTGAACTGAATAACCAGCGTAGCGGGTTGTTTGAAAGTGTGGACCACATTTTTTCCACCATTATAGAACTTGTCTGATATATTGCTGGTACTAACTTATAGTATAAGTTCTATAAAAATATGGCAAAAATTGTACATGGATCGCGCTAACAAGACCGAACAAACAGACAAGCAGACGAACGGACGTGCAGTATTTCAATGTCCTCTTCCACAACGTATTACGCGGGGGACAAAAAAACATTGAAGATTTGCAAAGGCCAGAGGCTCCTCAAATTGGATTTGGCGGGTAAGACATGTTTTGTGAGATCTCAATTTCCCTCCCCTATACCTTTAGCCAATATAAAAGAAACAAACGCACGGTACAACTCAGATTAAAATCAGTCCGAGTCCGAGGTAACAGAAGATCTAAGCAATGATAATGATACATCAATAATCAATGGACTTATTCTGTTGCGCTGTTCCTCAACTTATTTAGTTCGTTTGATTATATTCTTAATCTTTTTATGTGTTCCAGTGTGGGAGGATTATTTATCTTTAACCTTATAAGAACGTTAAAACATCGTATTATCGCTACCTTTCCCTCTCTCACACGTATCCGTTACAGGAAAACGGTAAGGTCATTACGATCACGAGGAACATTTCGTTGAGACGTCCTCTTGGACACAATTCGTGACTAACCACAGAGTGAGTTAATAATATAACATTGTATTTAAAGCCTTCTAATTGCCTATCATATAATTAAACCTCTTCTCCGTGAAATACTAGAAGTGTAACCGTTCTTGAAAGTACAACATTTTCTCGGATTCAACAGGTCAGGATCACTACCTTATATGGATATGCATAAATTAGCATACTTATGTACTCGCACATGTAATTGTTTATTTACGTATGACGCAAATATTTTTTACCTGGGTTTTTGACCAATCAACTAAATGAGTAACAATGCATGATATACGGGGCGCCGAATGGGACTCTTGTGGTTTTGTACAAAATTCAATTCTGTCATAACAAAATACTTTTTGTCTTACAAAACTATGTGCTACAGACTTGTTTTGTGAGAACTTCAATTTTGTGATGACAAAATTCATTTGTGTAGACAAAATTCATTTTTGTCATGACAAAATTCATTTTTGTAGACAAAATTCATATTTGTCATGACAAAAGTCAATTTTGTCTAAAAGGTATGCAAATATAAACATATTTGCATACAAAATTGACTTTTGTTACCTGATATGGAAATTAAATCACAAAAGTCAATTGTGTGAGGTAAGATTCAATTTTGTGAGACAAAATTGACTTTTGTGAGACAAAATTAACTTTTGTCAATTTTGTTGAGACAAAAGTCAATTTTGTTAATTTTGTTGAGACAAAAGTCAATTCTGTCAATTTTGTTGAGACAAAAATCAATTTTGTTGAGACAAAAATCAATTTTGTTGAGACAAAAGTCAATTTTGTTAATTTTGTTGAGACAAAAGTCAATTTTGTTAATTTTGTTGAGACAAAAGTCAATTTTGTTAATTTTGTTGAGACAAAAGTCAATTTTGTCAATTTTGTTGAGACAAAAGTCAATTTTGTGACGACAAAATTCATTTTTGTGACGACAAAATTGTTACAAAATTGACTTTTATGTGACAAAATTGACTTTCGTGAGACAAAAATCAATTTTGTTGAGACAAAATTCAATTTTGTCAATTTTGTTGAGACAAAAGTCAATTTTGTCAATTTTGTCAATTTTGTTGAGACAAAAGTCAATTTTGTCTCACAAAAGTCAATTTTGTCTCACAAAAGTCAATTTTGTCTCACAAAAGTCAATTTTGTCTCACAAAAGTCAATTTTGTTGAGACAAAAGTCAATTTTGTCAATTTTGTTGAGACAAACGTCAATTTTGTCAATTTTGTTGAGACAAAATTCAATATTGTAATTTTGTTGAAACAAAAGTCAATTTTGTCAATTTTGTTGAGACAAAATTCAATTTTGTCAATTTTGTTGAGACAAAAGTCAATTTTGTCAATTTTGTTGAGACAAAATTCATTTTTGTCAATTTTGTGTAACAAAAGTCGATTTTGTATGCAAATTAGTTCACAGAAACCAAACTAAACTAATTTGAATACAAAATTGACTTTTGTCGCCCAATTTTCAAATTAGGTAACAAAATTCAAGTCTGTGTAACAAAAATGAATTTTGTCATGACAAAAGTGACTTTTGTCCGCTGATAGATAATTTTGTATGACAAAATTTTAAATTTGTAGTATGATACAAATTTTGTTAAACTGAACTTATTTTTGTTGAACAAAAGTCACTTTTGTCCGTACAAAATTGAATTTTGAGTACAAAACCACAAGAGTCCCATTCGGCGCCCCGTATGATGGACTACTACGTGTTTACAATCATCCGAGAACACGTGTTATTTACTGAAATGCAACACTTTTTTTCCTGAATTGTGGGATTCACAATTTCGCTTGGATTTTCATTTTGTGTATCCATATTTATAGTCCGTGATATAAAGTACTCGTTCCTTGCTCAGATTAGCGAAGAGTTGTTCCTTTGCGAAGAAACCAGTGTTTGAATTTAGTCGGAATTTAACCTTGATATGATTGATGATTACACGAAGATTTCAGATTCGTCCACAAGATAGCAACGGAACAACACTGAAAAACACTATTGCCCATAAGTTAAACTTTCATTGAGAGAGTTAAATAATAAGGGAGCAATGCATTGTGTGGGTTCGTACAAAAGAGGAACACTTAGAGTGTGTCTATTTTATATCCATTATATTAAAATTTCTAAGCTTTAAACAAAATTCATGCGATATATTTTTTGAATTGGGGTCGGGTATGTATTCATTTGTTTGTCTTTAGATAACTAAACACGTGTAATCACCAATCGGGCCTATTTATGACCGACTATATGGTATGGGTTTTTCTCATTGTTGAATGTCCACTTTATTTGAACTTTAGTTGATAGTTGTCTCATTCGCAATCATACCACACCTCCTTATTTATTTTTTTATATACACACACCTTTCAGAAAGATAAGTTTTCCATTATCTTGAAAAGAGATATCTACTATACATAACACTGTGTGATATTTTTATGATTAGAAATTGACAAAACATGTATTACACCTATATCAGCTCTGAAATTTCATCAAAACTGTTGAGGACATTTCCTAATTCTTGTCTGAGAATGTTAACAAATTCAATTAGTATTGCTTTCTTGGCATATTTCAGTTTTTTGGCCATCACTTGGCGTCCGTCGTCGTCCGTCGTCTGTCGTCTGTCGTCTGTCGTCGTCTGTCGTCGTAAACTATTTCAAGAATCTTCTCCTCTGAAACTACTGTGCCAAATACTTTCAAACTTTAACTGAATGTTCCTTAGGGTATCTAATTTATAAATTGTATCCGAAGTTTTGATCTATCAACAAACATGGTCGCCATTGCTAAAAATAGAACATAGGGGTCAAATGCAGTTTTTGGCTTATAACTCAAAAACCAAAGCATTTAGAGCAAATCTGACAATGGGTAATATTGTTTATCAGGTCAAGATCTGTCTGCCCTGAAATTTTCAGATGAATCAGACAACCTGTTGTTGGGTTGCTGCCCCTGAATTGGTAATTTTAAGGAAATTTTGCTGTTTTTGGTTATTATCTTGAATATTATTATAGATAGAGATAAACTGTAAACAGCAATAATGTTCAGCAAAGTAAGATTTACAAATAAGTCAACATGACGGAAATGGTCAGTTGACCCCTTTAGGAGTTATTGCCCTTTATAGTCAATTTTTAACCATTTTTCGTAAATCTTAGTAATCTTTTACAAAAATCTTCTCCTCTGAAACTACTGGGCCAAATACTTCCAAACTTTAACTGAATGTTCCTTAGGGTATCTAGTTTGTAAATTGTATCCTAAGTTATGATCTATCAACAAACATGGTCGCCATTGCTAAAAAAAGAACATAGGGGTCAAATGCAGTTTTTGACTTATAACTCAAAAACCAAAGCATTTAGAGCAAATCTGACATGGGATAATATTTTTTATCAGGTCAAGATCTATCTGCCCTGAAATTTTCAGATGAATCAGACAACCTGTTGTTGGGTTGCTGCCCCTGAATTGGCAATTTTAAGGAAATTTTGCTGTTTTTGGTTATTATCTTGAATATTATTATAGATAGAGATAAACTGTAAACAGGAATAATGTTCAGCAAAGTAAGATTTACAAATAAGTCAACATGACGGAAATGATCAGTTGACCCCTTTAGGAGTTATTGCCCTTTATAGTCAATTTTTAACCATTTTTCGTAAATCTTAGTAATTTTTTACAAAAATCTTCTCTGAAACTACTGGGCCAAATACTTCCAAACTTTAACTGAATGTTCCTTAGGGTATCTAGTTTGTAAATTGTATCCGAAGTTGTGATCTATCAACAAACATGGTCGCCATTGCTAAAAATAGAACATAGGGGTCAAATGCAGTTTTTGGCTTATAACTCAAAAACCAAAGCATTTAGAGCAAATCTGACAGGGATAATATTGTTTATCAGGTCAAGATCTATCTGCCCTGAAATTTTCAGATGAATCAGACAACCTGTTGTTGGGTTACTGCCCCTGAATTGGTAATTTTAAAGAAATTTTGCTGTTTTTGGTTATTATCTTGAATATTATTATAGATAGAGATAAACTGTAAACAGCAATAATGTTCAGCAAAGTAAGATTTACAAATAAGTCAACATGACGGAAATGGTCAGTTGACCCCTTTAGGAGTTATTGCCCTTTATAGTCAATTTTTAACCATTTTTCGTAAATCTTAGTAATCTTTTACAAAAATCTTCTTCTCTGAAACTACTGGGCCAAATACTTCCAAACTTTAACTGAATGTTCCTTAGGGTATCTAGTTTGTAAATTGTATCCGAAGTTGTGATCTATCAACAAACATGGTCGCCATTACTAAAAATAGAACATAGAGGTCAAATGCAGTTTTTGGCTTATAACTCAAAAACCAAAGCATTTAGAGCAAATCTGACGATGGGTAATATTGTTTATCAGGTCAAGATCTATCTGCCCTGAAATTTTCAGATGAATCAGACAACCTGTTGTTGGGTTGCTGCCCCTGAATTGATAATTTTAAGGAAATTTTGCTGTTTTTGTTTATTATCTTGAATATAATTATAGATAGAAATAAACTGTAAACAGCAATAATGTTCAGCAAAGTAAGATCTTCAATTAAGTCAATATGACCAAAATTGTCAATTGACCCCTTAAGGAGTTATTGCCCTTTAAAGACTTTTTTCACAATTTGTTCATCATGTTGACTTACTTTAAAAAATCTTCTCCTTTGAAACTGCTGTATCAATTTCAGCCAAACTTAGGCTAAATGAGTTTCAGAGTATCTAGTATAAATTTTATATTTTATTTCCTTGCATGTCAAGAAACTTAGCTCCTATGGCTAAAATAGAACATAGGAGAAAATTATTATTTTTTTTTTGGCTTTTGAAGAAAAAAGGACGATCCAAAAAACATTTAAATAAATTGAAAAGCCAAAATAATCATTGATGAGAGATTTAACCAAAAGAATTAAGGTGAGCGATTCCGGCTCTTGAGGGCCTCTTGTTTCTAATTCAAACAGTTCCCTTTGTTCTGGGGGCAATAGAGCAATGTTTTCATCAATCATAGCAAGCAGCTGTGGTTTTGTTTTGTTTTCATCTTTGCTAATTTCGTTTTCTTCTAAAGCAGATATTGGAATTTTTGAAATTTTTAATGGACTTGGATATTTGCCGATCTTTAGAAAACTATTCATGATGTTATCCATATTATTGTACGACAAAGACGTGAAATTTGATATATTTTGTGAACATTGTAGCGTTGGGTCTAAACCTATGATGTTCCTCTCATTTATTGGATATAGGTATTTTGTTTTTCTTAGTTCTGCTCGAAATATGTCCCTTTCGGTTTTAAATTCCTGTATTTGTCTCGGTTGCCTCGTTTGTTCAATTCTTCCAAGTAAAGAGTTAATGTTCCCCGTCAAAATTTCAAGCGTATCGTAATTCTTCGTTACGGTTTCCCATTTGATACTGTTAGCTACACCAGAGATATGGTTTTTAATGTTCCGATTGTATTCCTCTAAAATGAAATCCAAACCCTGATGAGCATCGATCCGACCACTACGGGAAAACGACTCGTGTTTATTCAGACAATTTAGAATTTCTGGTGGCATGAGGAATCTATCGCAAAGTCCAAAACTATCAATTAACATGTATTTTGTGTGGTGTCTCCCATAACAAATTTGACGAAATATCTTTCGAGCCCTTTCTATAAGCACACAGTTGTTCTCTCTCACACCTTTGAGGAACATGAATATGGATTCTAAACATGGTAACATTAGATTACAAATGAAAAGTAAAGTATTGTCATTATTATTCTTTAGCCATTGGACAAAACCATTAAAATTTTCATCAACGCAACTTTTTTTTTGTGTTTCTAAAACTATATACCAATTCCATTCAGACTGATTCCCTAAATTTGAATAAATTGTCGAAGGCAATATGATGATCTGAGCATCTTTTTGCGAAAGCAAGGGCTTTAGGGGTTTTATATCCCTGAGTTTCGAAAAACCGTTTTAATATGAAATCAAAAAATATCTCTGTAAAGGATTTTACCATGTTCATCTCCTCATGACCTAGACCTATAAGTGGGACGACCCAAGAATATTTTTCTGGTTCCTCCATAATAAGTTGCCAAATAAGTGTCATAGGAGAGCCATCGCATACAACATACACAAAATGACGTGATCCTGTACTAACTCCAGAATCTATAGCAATTTTATCTAAAACCACTCTTAGAGAGGATTTTGATGCAGGATTTACAAACACAGGATCTATTAGACTAATTTTTGTAGAAACATCTGTCGGCAGTGGCGCCGATTTTGTAGTGTACAACGGATGCTCAAGTGATGCAGAAGTGCTTTGAATTGAATCTGTCTTGCTTTCTAAAGTTACACTCCCGTCATCCGCGAAGTTTTCTGTGTAGTTAATAAACTTAACCGTTTCTTGTTTTTTTTTCTCTTACAATCCTAGTTGATATCGCTTCCTGAGGTAGTGTCCCATTTCTGAGATTAATTTTACAAACATCACATTTTATCTTGTTTTTACCAAATGTTTTATTGCACTGATGACACTGAATAAACTTAGATTTGAAATTGTCATCCGTGATTTTGCTTTGTATTGTGTCTGTTTCTGTATCTACATTATATTGTTGTAAAACAGTTTCTAGTGTAGTTTGTAAAACGTTAAGCGAGTCTTGTTCAGTCGGTTGTACTTCTTCAAAAGGTCCTAAATTTTCGCCAATGTCGTGGGTCTAAGACTTCATTTTTTTGACAATTAAAACCATTTAATTCTAATTTTATAATGTTTGTCATTACTTCTAATGTCTGTTTATTGGCATTTCTAGATAACCAAACCTTTTGTAATCGCTGATTATTGTCGAAGGCATATACCAAGTCAGAAATTTCATTCATAGGGACACATGGGTTCGGTTTCAATGTCAGCAACCAGTTTTGTAAAAATGTGTAACCACCTGATGGTAAAGTGTGGGAAAAAATATCAACTGCAGTTTTACTTCCTGTTGAATTATACAATAAAATCAAGGGAGCAAGTGACATGGGAGAAATATAACGCAAATGTTTTGCTGAAAACAACAATTCAATTGCCAAAGACTTGCGGAATTGGCGTTTTTTAGAATTTCCATGAGTATCAACATCTAAAACAGATTTGGTTAAACAATTAATTACTTTTCTGACTATAGGCGTTTGTTTTTCGAGTATATCATTTGGAGAAAGTCTCGATAAACCATTTGCATCTTTAGAATAATCGCAACCTTTTAAAGTCTCTTTTTCTTTGAGAAAAATTTGTTCAATAACCTTAATACGATCTTTTTCAGTTTCAATACTGCAAAGGCCTTCGATTTCTTTCCTTAAACTATTAATGACCATATCTTTCTCTGAAATAATACAATGCAAGTTTTGTATTTGAGCGGACAATTCTTGAAATATTGGTGACACAGAATCAACTTGACAACCAAATTCTCCCCGAGCGAGGACAGTCGCACAGGTTTGAACATCTACATCCACATGGTAAACTGTGTCTGTTTGAACCACTCGAGATAGTCTGTTATTCATAGGAACACTGGCGGATGTGCTATCATTATTAACCATCGTGTATTTAGCTATTTTAGAAGGTGGTATTTGAATATCATCTGCATGCTCCTTTTTTCTCTGAAATTTGATAAAGTCAAGTATTAAATTGGTTGCAATATTTCACAAGTCATTGTAAAGACATTATATTTTTTAACTTGTAGGTAAAAATTTGTAGGCAAAATATAAGACAAAAATATCTTTTGTACTATACATTTTCTGTATGATTAACATTGTGTAAGGAAAAACCGCGACACTGACATAAATCGGTTGTATGTTTAGCGACAAATGTTACATTTATGTTGGTAGGATAACTATGAAAATCAACTTGAGAATATTGCGACGCATTAGTCTGATATTAGCGTTTGAGCTGATACCAGTTCTATTTTCATCATACATGTAAATTATGCATTATGTATTAATGGAAATTTCATTAGATTATTTGGGAAGTAAAAATGTGTACATCGAATTAAACGAGAAGACTAAGTCTGTGAATACACATTCGAAACCGCACAGGACAATATATCGGACAGTAGGACTGACATACGGACGGCCGGACGGAGGGTCAGCCGGACTCCGAGACTGACGGTTGGACGAAAGGGCAATCACTATGAAGTTCTACTTTACCATGTAAGCGGGGGAATACATATACATATGTAATCTAGTGATCAAAGAAACCCGTTTGAAAAAAAAAAGTTTCATGTAACAATGTTTTGTTGAATAAATTATGTATAACGGTGGCAGAATGCGGCCATGAAAGAAAAAATAAATATGGTGTCCATTCTTATCGGGGCCTTTTATAGCTGACTATGCGGTATGGGCTTTGCTCATTGTTGAAGGCCTTACGGTGACCTATAGTTGTTAATGTTTGTGTCATTTTGGTCTTTTGTGGATAGTTGTCTCAATGGCAATCATACCACATCTTCTTTTTTATATTCCCTCAAGATACTATATTGTTCCCTCAAGATGCTATGTCGTTCCCACAAGATAGTTATCTCGTTCCCTCAACAATGCAATATCAATACAATTGCAAAACTATGTTGAGGGAACAACATAGTATCTTGAGGGAACGAGATAACTATAATGAGGGAACAACATAGTTCTTGAGGGAACGACATAGCATCTTGAGGGAACAACATAACATCTTGAATGAACGACATAGTATCTTGAGGGAACGTCATAATATCTTGAGGGAACGACATATCGACATATCATCTTGGGGGAACGAGATAACTATCTTGTGGGAACGACATAGTATCTTGAGGGAACGACATAATATCTTGAGGGAACGCCATATCGACATATCATCTTCAGGGAACGAGATAACTATCTTGTGGGAACGACATAGTATCTTGAGGGAACGAGATAACTATCTTGTGGGAACGACATAGTATCTTGAGGGAACAAGATAACTATCGTGTGGGAACGACATAGCATCTTGAGGGAACGACATAGTATCTTGAGGGAACAACATATTTTTTTTCTTTCATGGCCGCATTCTGCCACCGTACTTATGGCTTGTAATTTATGTTTCATATTTATTTATTTTAAAACTATTTTTGTATTAATTAGCATGTTTAGATAGCCTAAATAGGCAAAACGGTACCCACTATGATCCGGAGAATTCAAAAGATATATCACACAAGTCAGAAGGACAGCAACCAAACGATAAAAATACCTATCGGGTATTTTGGGTATAAAATTTTGCAACAAGCGGATTTGCTCGATTTACAAAAATGTATACACAATAGATTTTACTGTCCCCGCTTTTAGTCGAACATTGACAGCGAGATATATATATATAGCGATCCTACATTCCGTTTTATCGGCGTCGTCCAAAAATATTAGGTTCGTTTTTAAATTTTTTGAAACTTTGATAACTTTTTAAACTATCCTTGATTTCTACCAAACTTGGACAAAAGTTTGTTTATGATCATTAGATAGTATCCAGATATATAAATTTGTTTAAAAAATCCTGTTTGTCCGTATTTAACTTATAAATGGATTAAGTTAATTTTTCTGCCAGTTAACATTACATTCACTCTTTGGTTAAAAATTTTTAAATTTCAATAACTTTCATAAACTAGCATAGATTTCTCCCAAACTTGGACAGAAGCTTGTTTATGATCAAACTCAGCTAGTATTAAAAAAGAAATTATTAAACAGGAAATCATATATATTTCCACATTTTCCGTATATAAATTATCTATGGACTTCCAGTTAACATAACATATACAGTCTGAAGTTAAGGTTCTTATAAAACATTTTTTAAATTCATAAAAAAAAAAAGCTGAGATACTGGGTTCCGCGGAACCTTTACACATTTTTATAACATATATTTTTAGAATCATAAATATGATGTACTTACTTTTAGATCAGGTCCTGACAAAAAGTTTACACATCCAGTGCAGATTAGTCTGCGTCTGTCGTAACATCCATATTGCTGGACAGCCTGTAACGCTACCGCGGGGACATGCTTGAAATTACGTAGTATTTCAGTGCCATGTTCTTTGTGTTTTTCGAAGCAGCATTGTTTTTGAAATGGCATTATACTTATACAAGATACGAAAAGTACAATAGCATAACTCGATATATAGATAAACGTGTATCCCATTCCTTCAAACCGTAATGACAGGTTTAAAAGAACTCAAATGATTTTTATACTGGACAGTGGTCACTCGATTTGAAATTTCACTGTTTCACGTGCAATTAATTTACAGGTACAATGCATAACAATGGCCATAACCTGTTCAACTACATTTTACAAGGCAAAAAAGAAAGTTGACCCGTGAAGTCAAAAAACAATATTTTTTTAATCTGAGCATGCAAATTGAAGATTATGTTATATATTTTACATTAAATATATTCGGAAAACAAAAACATGTATTTTGAGAGTCCCAGACACTATATAAATTGACAGTTTTCCCATTTATTCCACGTGTTTTAGAGTGATAGTAAACACGTAGTAACCCACAATGCATTGTAGTTCATTGATTCGATTGGTCAGTTTTTCAAGGTCATGTTTACGATCTATTTGGGAAATTAGTATGCAAATATATTCTGACGTCAGGAAATCTAAAGTTCTCGACCTGTTCAACGGACTGTGCAATCAATTATTTTGGACATTTCATACACTAGAAACATTAATTCAACAAATTGTAAAATTGTATTTTATTTGTTTTTCAGCTTTTTAACATTTGTTAGATTGACTCTTGATTAAAGTATCAGCACCTGATAGTCTTTTTTGCCTGAGCCCAATCGTTGGTTATACTTAGTGGTCAGGCCATTACAGGACTACTAGCAGTTACTGTCATGCTCGATCCAGAATTTAATTAAATTGATTAAAATATAATGTCTTCATCATTTGAAAATAAATCATGAATTTATATGCTGATACTAGTTAACATACTTGTTACATGTATGACGGGTGTCATTTTTTGTTCTCACGTCAAATACCCAGAAGTAATTAAAAGTGATGTGCGCATCACACAGATTAAATTGACTATATAAAATGCCCTGATTTTGAAACCGGTAGATTTTATTATATCAAAAGAGTACATTTGATTCCCTGTACTTACCATGTCTATAACTCGTAGATGTCCGTATGAAAAGACAACTGCATTCGGCGGAGTTGCTACTGGTAACATAAATGAAAAGGAGGTTGCAATGGCTGTCGGAAACATGATATACAATGGATTTAGTTGTAACTGTAGAGCCTACAAATGTACGAAAAAAAGCTTATGAAAATAAAAAACATAAACAACTAGTCCAGATGTTAAGATCTGAAAAATTTAATAGAAAAACAAAAAACAACAAAAAAACTACGGAATATACGCAAAATACCATTATACAAATATCCTTTTTTCCAATGATTATAATAATATTATGATATTTTACGAAACAATTTAAGCAAAATTTTCTTATCAATCTAAAACACCGAGTTATTAAAGTTTTGCTTCAAGATTTAACGATGGAATACACGGACACCACAATTATTCTGGATATTCCATAAGTTCCCGCAAGATCAGAATCATACCAATAGACCACTTAAAACTTATAAGTCAAAGGGAATCTAAAGTCGACATGGTAAACAAAAAATAGAAAACAAGATTCATTAAATATTCGCATTGTTGTGTGATAAAACAGAAACCGTAGTATGCACAGTAGTATGCACAGTAGGTCATCATTCTCATTTTTATTATAATTTTGAGACACAAAAAGTGTTTACAGGTTAAAACTTGGGTAAATTCATAATGGGGACAACATACTTTTAAAATTTACTGTTGATCTGGTGTCGTATAAACAAATAGCGTTTATATTAATTAATTATTTTGCTTTTCGAGTAGTAAGCTTAGTAGGTAAATGCTTAGTGAATACAGAGTCATAATCCTAAATAAATTATTTGAATAGTTCCTGACTTAAAACGTGTGGATTACTTACTATTTGAGCCATAATTGGCATCATAAGAGTACATATTGCTGTATTACTGGTGACCTCTGTTGCTGCAGCGACAACAACGCACAACACTAGATTCATAAGCCAAGGTTCAAGGTCGCTAAAGACAGCCAACTCATTACCTAACCATTTAGATAATCCAGACTCCTGAAATTGAAAAAAAATCTTTTCAGAGTATTCAATTCGACTAATATATAAAAAATTCTAATTTTGTGTGTTTAACGCCACTTTATAACATGTTTGTGGACTATTCGTGGTGCCAAGTTTTTATTGGTGGAGGAAGCCGGAGAGCTCGGAGAAAACCTACGAACACTGACAATCCTAGTCAATTAAAATTGGAGTCGGGTGCACCCGCACGAGCGGTTTTCGAACTCACATCCTCAGTGCTGACTGGCTAGTGATAACAGTAGTAACTATAATGTGTACTTAAGACTACATGGCCACCGAGGCCCCTACATAGAAATAAAAAGAAGATGTGGTATGATTGCCTGTGAGACAACTCTCTGCAAGAGACCAAATGATATTACAGAAATAAACATGCATGACTGTGTATATTTAAACTGATGTTTAAATTCAGATGCTCACATAAAGTTCTATGAGTTCATTTTATTTATAATAAGAAAGCAATTGACATATTGTCATCATCCTAGCGGCTCTTTCTCTGTCGCAGTGTGAACATGTACTTATAAAATGCCATCTTTTAGCTACACCAGTTGAAAGCTCAGATTACTAGTATTAGACATTCCATCAGAAGTGCCATAGAACATGAGAAAGTAAATCAAATTCACTCACAACTGTTTAAATATATACCTCTAAATAATTCTCTCCTTTACCGGGAAATCTCAAGCACCATTGTTTTATATATTTCGTTTGCATTTAAGTATTGCATTTTAACAAAACTAAAAGTAGTATATATAACAATTTGATTTGACTATTTATATCAACAAACCTCACTTATATGGGCTAGTGCAAATCATCCACCAAGCAGTATCATAACACCCCAAGGTAAATTCTTCTCTGCAATTTTCCAGGGTACTAACGGAGGTATTGGTTCATTTTCCCCTGTTATTAGAAAATTAATCATCATACAAGTCATCAAAACATTTAACACTTAAAGTAGAGATGACGTGAGGTCTTTTACAGGAGACCTTTTAAATCGTCTTGTACTTTTTTTATTTCTGTGATACTATAATTTATATACTGAAATATTAACCAAGTACAATTTGTATCATCTTAAAACTTACCATTTTATATTTTGAAATACACGTGTAAATATTAAATTAAAATGACAACTAGTATGAGGATATTTTCTGTACATATTGTACATAACATGAAGCAGTACGAATACGTTTGACCACTATATACATTTAACTGTGAAACATAAAAGCATCGTGTTTAAACAACAGCAATATTAAAATTAAATATGAGGACTGCAAAGTTTCTTTCGACCGACACTAAACCCTTTGGGATTGTGGGATGTACAAATATAAACCACGTCCGATCAATGTGGGGACGTTAAATTCGATGCCTCGTGTAGAGAAAGTACCCCGATATGTGCAAGTTAAGAACCCTTGTTACTAATCTTTGATGGGTCCTATAGGTGGTATGTTGCAAAGCTAATTTTCTGTCCACATCCAATTTATCCTCATTTTTTCAATGGAAGTCTAGTACATTTCCTCGACCTTCATCATCGAAGGGTTTTATTACAGGACCTTCCTACTATACTTATTATATAAAAAAGAAGATGCGGTATGATTGCCAATGAGACAACTCCCCCATAAGAGACCAAAATGACACAGAAATTAACAACTATACAGTGTATATAAAGTGCGAATCCAGTCATTTCATTTTCACTGTTGTATGCGAGTATGTTCATTGTAGAAAAAAGGATCATGGGAAAACTTTATTTGTTTACGTTTTGAAAATACCAAAATAATTGATTTGAAACTAAATTTTAACATATTTTCATTATGATGTGTCTTTTTAATGTAAAATAACAGTATTAAAGTTCAAATATGTGTAATAAAAGCAACATAACATAGAATATCAGTTATTAAAAGCGATCCATTTTCACTATAGATGCGATGAATTATCACTGTATGGCACTCATTTCTGATGTAAAATTTTCGAAAATGCGATGAATTTTTATTGTAGATTAATGTAATAATTAGACTTGCAACAAATGAAAACTTATTTGATTACTTTAATATTTATATCTATTTATAACTTGTTTATGTCTATAGAAACTGGATGGCCATTTATACATTTTCCCACAGTATTGACATGTGTGAACTGTAAACTGAAATGTTTCCCCGCAATGTTTTTTTTCCGGTTCGTATATTGCTATGATGTCGTTATCGTCTGCGTCGTCCAAAGACCCATTTGGTTTACGATCAACTTTAATTTAAGTGAATAGATCTATATAAATTTTAAAGAAAGTTCAATACCACAAAAGGAAGGTTGAACCCTGAACAGTTTGGAGTAATGATGTACACAACATTCAAGCTGTACTTCATTTTAGATGAAATAAAAAAAAAATGTTGAATTTCGGACCCTTTGGGCCTCAATGTGGACCATTTCGATAACTTGGCCCAAAATACCAAAATCCCAAATTTAAAAACACGTTAAGATTCAGCATTCCAAAGTACCCCAAATATTCAACTGTTGTTGAAATCCGAAAGAATTTATTTCTTGACAGTTTGTACCCCACAAACTTGTTAAATGTTCCAAAAATTAAAAAAATAATAATAAACACAATCATGTATGAATTCAGCCTACCAAAGAACCTCAAATTTTATTTTGGACCCTGTGGGCCAATTTGAAACCGGACCCAAAATCAAAAATCTTACTTCAAAACCTCATTGAAATTGGTCAAGAAGTGATTTATAAAAAAAAACATTAGAAAGTATTGTTGTTTTTATCCCCTTTTATTCCATTCTATTTCGATAGACATGCGAGATGTACGTATTCAGTGATGAAGTTTCAATGCATTGGATAAATATAACTACACTTTAAATAAAGATTCTGATGAATTATAAAAAATTCTATGACATACTTCTTCTGATTGGTAAATAGACCCATACTCGAAATCCAATGATAAAATTTGTTTGCACATGCGTATAATGACTACTGCAGAAACATGAATTTTATCAAATTGGGATGCATTTGAAAATATTTTTCATTAATCTAAAAACACTTTCAACTCTGAAATGATCCACATATTGTTATATTATGACAACGATGTGTTTTATTTGAAATAAATATTAATTCTATTGAATTTATTGGAGTGTTCAATCAAACTTTTCATCTCAAAGTCAGCACTATCAATTTGCAAATCCTTTTCTTACTTTAATTATTGTTTGTGCAAGTCGGCTGAATTTGGAATTTAATGCATACAAATTAATAAAATTCATACAGCGAAAATGCGCCGCATATACATTACTAATGAATCGCTCTACAGTGAAAATGAAAGTAAAGTATCATTATTCAACAGTAAACATGACTCGCATAAAGATAGCATCATAGTGGAATTCAATACAATATAGGCAAACTGAATAACAAAAGCTATTCTACGTTATACAACATTAATAATTGTGTTGTAATGAATATTGTTTTGCAACTACATCTTTCCTGCTGGTTTTTAATCACCTGCACGATTTGTTCGTAAAACGTCCTAAATATTCACCTATTTCGGTATATATTTCACGTATGGATGGCTCTTGGCGCGTTAAAAACCCGTTCCCATCTCTTATTTTGTATAACTTGTATCATTTATTACTAAATATAGTACATGTGAACAATTTTCGTCATTTTCTTCAAAAATCATAATTTTTTCGTCTGTTCATTTACCATTCAACATCAGAAATGTATGGCATATACAGTGAAAATGGTATTTTAGGATCCGCACTTTACATACACTGACTATAGGTAACCGTACGGTCTTCAACAATGAGCAAAGCCCATACCGCATAGTCAGCTATAAAAGGCACCGAAATGACAAACGAGAAAACTAACGGCCTTATTTATATAAAAAATGAACGAAAATAAATATGTAACACACATTCAAACGACAACCACTGAATTACAGGCTCCTGACTTGGGACAGGCACATTCTTACACAATGTGGCGGGGTTAAACATGTTAGCGGGATCTACACCCTCCACCTAACCTGGGACAGTGGTATAACAGTAAAACATAAGAACGAACTATAAAAATCAGTTGAGAAATTGTTAATTTGTTTCCGTCATGAATATGCGTTAAACATGCATGAAGTATTCGCCACTAGACGTTAAGCAATTAATAACCAATCAATAAATACACACCTTTATTCAAACAAAATACATCTGGTACTCTTGATGGGAATATAAATAAACTACACGATATCAATATAGATGGTGTAGAATCTGTAACTGTCCTAAAAATATAAAATAAATTGCATTTAAATGTGATTATTAAAATGCAAATTATACGTGTATATATTTCGTGTGTCCGAAGTTAATTATATATAAATATATTATTTGAAAAGAAGGAGATGTGGTATGATTAACCAATAAGACGATTTTCCATTCAAGTTAAGACACCGCAAGTTAAACATTCACGAAACAGTTTAATGGCCTGATTTAAAACTAAAGAGTTTACGAAAAACAAATATGACAGTTATGACCCACTGAAGTACGGGTTCTTGACTAGGGACATGCACTTACAAAATTGGACGCCAACCGTAAGACAGATATGTAGCAATAAAACATATGAACAAACTATAAAAATCAGTTGAAAAAGGCTCTTTATTTATCGGATAGATACGAAACATCTAACAAAAATACTGACCGGGCGTGGCATGGTATTTATACATCCCTCACAACAACAACAAAACACAAAGTACTGATCTGAGACTACTCGCAGTAAATGACGGCTAGTTCACAGCAAGTAAAATCTTGTATATAAGACTTAATATGATTTGTTTTTTATCTGCCTTTATGCTTCGTATTGAATAACCTATAGACCAACTTTGTGCAGCATGTATAGGCGGAACATGTACTTGTTGCGTGTGTAATTTATTTGGATAAACTGACAATCCTGCTTTTATAAGAAGCGGGAACAATAAGGACTTTATATGACAAGATTTATTAGTGAGTATATTAAAGTTACCATGCATATTGTCCTACCAATATCAAGTACGTAGTGTTTAGAAAAAAAATAGATATAAGAATATGTGGTATGAGTTCAAATATGACAACTCTCCATCCAAGTCCCGATTTGAAAAGTAAATCATTATAGGTGAAGATCCAGTTGCACATAAAACAAGACACTTGTGACAACACATGTCTAAATTTAAATAATTTGTGAAATTTCTTCCTTCCTTGATTTTTCTTGTTTTGCACCAACTTTATGTATATTTTGGATTGAAAAAAATTCGTATAGTAAGTAGTTTCTTGCCTGCGCAATTCTACATAAATGAACCATGGACATAAAGCTGCAAAAAACGCATTTTATGACTAAATTTGGACTGTAATACAAATCTTGTGTCATTCATCTATGTGTTTTGATCCTACACGTATGTTATTACAATTATCAGGTATACATTTGAGTTATTTCTATAAAACATATTTTTCTTCTGCCTTTCATCTTGGATTGTACAATCACAGTAAAAAATCGGTCTAGTTATTTGCCTAAATCTGCAAATTTGCAGACAAATTTGCAATTTAAAGGTTAGACTGTTTAGTTCTATAAAGAAAACTTGGTAATTAATTGTATAATTCAAAATATTTAAACAAATATCATTTTTATTTGGTTTTTAGAGTCATTTTTTTTCAAATGAGTCATTTAAGGGAAGATAACTCTTTTAGTAAAAAAATTATACTGGACTGATAGGGAAATTTTTTCTTTTTACTTGTACAATGTAGCAAGAAAACAAGTTCGGTGACACCATTTTTTAATTTTTTTTTTCTTAAAATATATTACAAAACCTATCTTTTCACAATTTGTTTAAAAATTCTATCTCATAGATTTTTGTTTATGCACACAAATGTGTTTTTCCATGAACAATCTAACCATAATTTGGGCAATTTTCAACGACTCATAGCTTGAAAAATAGCACGGTGACCCATACTTTTTATTATATTTTTGAAAGAACATAGTAAAATCTTCATTTTGGCTAAGTGTAAGAAAATTCTGTCTCAAAAAATATTTACTTATGATCTACCTTAATAGTTGTATTACTCTTCTATTACAGATTTGTACCTGCATTTGCAATAAAATAAAGAATAATATATTTGGAAAAGAATAAACATAATGACATATATAAGCAATGAATCTGAAGCTCAATATATACACACCGTAGTACACTTACTTTGGCGGAAATATATCTCCCCATCCACCGGCTCCACCGAGGTCACGTGTTATCCATAATACTGCTAGAATAAAAAAGTGACCAATCACAGCAGCTTGGGCAAAGCTGTAAAAAAACAACCAAACATGTTCCACTATCATCATACACAGACCGAACAATATACTGCGACAGAGGACACATAAGACAAATCAAGTAGAGATATTATCAAAGAATTTAAAAAAATAAATAATCCTACATGTTTAAAATTCATATTCTATATCAATATGTACATATTGCAGTTTTTCATAACTTTAATTTTTTCGAAAAACTAAGGATTTTTTATCCCAGGCATAGATTACCTTAGTCGTACTTGGCACAACTTTTGGGAATTTTAGATCCTCAATGCTCTTCAACTTTGTACTTGTTTGGCTTTATAAACTGAGCGTCACTGATGAGTCTTATGTAGACGAAACGCGCGTCGGCGTACTAAAGTATAATCCTGGTACCTTTGTTAACTATTTACACCACTGGGTCGATGCCACTGCTGGTGGACGTTTCGTCCCCGAGGGTATCACCAGCCCAGTACTCAACACTTCGGTGTTGACATGAATATCAATAATGTGGCCATTTTTATAAATTTCTTTACAAAACTTTAAATTATTGGAAAAACTAAGGATTTTTTTTATCCCAGGCATAGATTACCTTAGTCGTATTTGGCACAACATTTTGGAATTTTGGATCCTCAATGCTCTTCAATTTTGTACTTGTTTGGCCTTATAAATATTTTGATATGAGCGTCACTGATGAGTCTTACGTAGACGAAACGCGCGTCTGGCGTACTAAAATATAATCCTGGTACCTTTGATAACTATTTCATAAGTGTGATTAGGAAATAAACATATGGTCATAATTGGTCTTCTTCCGACCAGCAGTAAAACCCTATGTCAATGAGACAATTCTCGACGATAAACCAAATGACATAGAAGTTAACAAACTATCGGTCAACGTATCGGTCAACGTACGGTCTCCAGCCATAAGCAAAGACAATACCGCATAGTTGGCTATAAAAGGCCTCAAAACGACAAAAACAAATTAATTGAAACAAGAAAACTAACGAACTGATTTATGTATAAAAACAAAAACATGTACGATTCACAGCAACGAACGACAACCATTGAATTTTAGGCACCTGACTCGAAATAAGCCCAGTAAACATGAAAAATAGCAAATCCCATAATTATGAATGCATGCCAAGTAGTATAAGAACTTGTATTTAGATAAAGGAAGGTGTGGTATGAGTGCCAATAAGACAACTCTCCATCCAAGTCACAATTTATAAAAGTAAACAGTTATGAGTCAAGGTACGGTCTTCAAAACGGAAGCTTGGCTCACACCGAACAGCAAGCTATAAAGGGCCTCAAACATAACAAGTATACACCGTTCCAACGGGAAAACGAACGGTGTAATCTATATAATATGTATATAAAAAAAAACGAGAAACGAGAAACACTTATGAACGACATCAACAAACGACAACTACTGAACATCATAATCCTGACTTAATACAGGTGCAAAAAATTGCAGCGGGAGTAAACGTTTTAATGGTACCAAACCTTCTCCCTTATCTGTATTTACTTACTTAACTGGTCCTAGACTTTCATATTCCTTCCTCAGAACTGATTTTATTTTTACACCTGCTGATTTAGTTCCTCCACAGCATTTAAAAAGTGACCTGAAAAAAAGACATAAAAACTAACAGAAAACTATCATGCCTATGTGCATAATCACATAAGGTTACATCATTCTGATTTCCATGACGTGCACTCTACGATTTTAACTTTAGAAGCAAAAATAAAATACGAGTGACGAGGTTACTTATAATGTATCATTAATTTGTAGTTGATATACTACATATATTTTAGATATAGATTTCCTCCTTGAGACATAGACCAGAACAAAAGTACATGTATGTTTCTTAGCTTTGGGCTAGTGAGGTTGCGTATATGTTTATGTTAGCAATTGATATATACTATTCATTATGTTGCTGTTATATACTAGTCAACAAAAGAAACGATACACAAGTTTGAACTAAAATTTATCATAAAATATAATTAAAAGGAAAAACTGTTAAATTATCCAATGAAAAACATTCATTTACAAAGCAAAAAGAATCTGACAAAAGTTGGAAATTAGACCAATAGGGCAATTATTTACCTCGGTATAGTGTATCCAATTTCATTATATATGGAAACTACATTAGCCTTGTATCGTTTATTTTGTTGACTAGTATATGATACAATAAAGACAAATAATTAACAGTCACAGCTATATAGAGAGACTATTTACAATTAAACTCAGCAATATTTTTTTTTTATATAAATTGCATAGTGGACGACGACTAGATGTACAAATTGCAGACACAAACAAATATAAGATCTTACCCACGAAGGAAAAATATCTGTAACCAAATCCAGGCAAGTACAAGCATAATAGCTGATATTGGTAATCCGTACATGAACCATGTTGCAAAGGTCAAAGGAGAAGTTCCGTTGTACCTATCATAGATACTGCAATTGAATTGGAAAAAAAATACACGACATTATTCAGAAAATATCGACTAACTTATTTTATCTTTATAGCACTTTGGAGACAAATATAAACAAAATTTCATATTCTGACATCAGACTCGGGCTTCTCTTAAACTGAGGTTTATTGTACGTTTGTTTTTTCTCCATTGGCTAGATGTATAGGGGGAGGGTTGCTATTAAAAAAAACATGTTTAACCCCGTCGCAATTTTGCGCCTGTCCCAAGTCAGGAGACTCTGGCCTTTATTAGACTTGTTTGATTTTTAATTTTAGTTTAAAATTGTTGTGTATAATACTGAGTTTAGTATGACGTCTATTATCACTGAACTAGTATACAACTGTATTCAATTTTGTTTAGGGGCCACCTAAAAGGACGCCTCCGGGTGCTGGAGATTTTCGCTGCATTGAAGACCTGGACTTCGGCTGTTGTCGGCTCTATTGTCGGGTTGTTGTCTCTTTGACACATTCCCCATTTCCGTTCTCAAGTTGAGAATGAACACAAAGCTAGTGTAAACAATGTATGTTTCATAAGAATCTGTACTTTATAACATTTGAGGTTGCCTTGTAATGTCGACGGATTACTTTTCTGGTATATCTTTTGTCCTTTGGGGCACGAAGAAGGAGTAGATGATGAAAATGAAAAAAAGATGTAATTGTGTGTCTATTTATAAACAATAATTTTTGGATATTATTGCCATAGGTATTTTAGATTGAGTACCATTGACATCACAAAGCTTACTTATGCATGTTATATACTAGTTACTCCAAACACTCACATATCACTTTGTCCTTTCAGTATAACATTAGGATTGGTTCCTGTAAGGCTAGCTATACCACCCACATTAGCTGTATGTGCTATACAGATAGACAACATCTTACATATCCTTTTATATTCTTGACTCTCTTTCTTTGATGTTTCGGGTATGTAATTCTTTCTAAAATAAAATGAACATTTAAAAAAGACGGTCGAAAAATACCAGAGGGACATTCAAACTTATAAGTCGAAAATAAACTGATAACGCCATGGGTAAAAAGGAAAAAAGACAAAAGACAAACAATAGCACACAAGACACAACATAAAAAACTAAAGACTTAGCAACACGAACCCCACCAAAAACTGGGGGGGGGGGGGATCTCAGGTGCTCCGGAAGGGTGAGCAGATCCTGCCCCACATGTGGCATCCATCGTGTTGCTCATGCTATTACAAACCCCGATATATAGTCTAATTCGGTAATCACAAACTTGAAAAGGGAACGGGATAGTAGCATTCTAGTACTACTAGCAAGGTAATGCATTTTTCATTAAGCGTATTTAGATCTCGGTGAGTCAACAGCGAGACTAACATTTTGACTGATCCAATTATACAAATATTTTAAATTGCAGTAATGTTTTACTTTTTGTTTTGCTTCACATTTAATTTCCATCTCCTGTTTATTGTTTCATGTTAACACATGGTATGGGTAAAATCTCTTTGTTCTTACTGTGCTATAATCTGGATAATGCACAGCAAAGGTGTGCATTAACTACCTCTACTGATCTGATATACTGCACAGTTCAAATCTATTTTTACCTTTAGGGGCGGTTCCTAGATTTTAAAAGGGGTGTTATTCTATCAAATTAAAAAAATATATTACCGAGCGTAGCGAGACTAAAAACAATATTGACGATTTTAAGGCAAAACACGATAATTTGTCCAATCCTAGGCCAGGGTGAACGACATGTGCGTCCCCACCCCCGAATCCACCATCTGCCTTGAAATTACGACAACACTGACTGACTTTGTACAAACATCGTAGTTTCAGAATAGAAAAAAAGAAAAAGTTTCTCATTCCTTTTTTTCATCTTAGCTTGAACATAAAATGTTTCAGTATTATATTTTGAGTACAACACCAATCTTAAATCAGTGTTTTAAAGTCGGAAAGAAAATTAAAACAATTGTTGGTAACTTCCGCCAAAAAAAGAAATGTATCTAAGAATATCCGAATAAAAGAAATCTGATTTGGACTAGTTTTAGATTCAATAGAATTTATAACGACTTCTTGAATATCTATTCCCCATATTTTTGGATCGAATTTAAACGGGGTCATATTTAAGTTTGTTTTTAAACAGGGAGATTAGCTAGAGATCAATCAGACTTCATTTAGATAGACGTGTCAGTAGATACAATGAAATTTGGGGGAGGGGGAGTAAAAGATTGGAAAGAAAAATGTATTTTCTGTTTATTCAACATTTAAAATTTAAAATATAACATCTAATTCTTCCTCGGTTTATTTTTCTCTATTAAAAAAAATGGGAATAGATTTATATTAAAGAAATTTATCCTGTTGAACTTACTTTAATAAATAAAGCTAATACTAACAATGACCACTGCCCTTTCCTCGATCTTGATATCTATATCACTAACGGAAAGCTGAATACTAAAATTTATGATAAAAGAGATGATTTTTCATTTCCTATCGTTAATTATCCATTTTTAGATGGTGACGTTCCCTTGTCACCATCTTACGGTGTTTATATATCTCAACTTGTACGATTCGCTCGTGTATGTAACAATGTTTTAGATTTTAACGAGAGAAATTTATGTATTACTGAAAAATTATAACACCAGGGTTTTCGATATCACAAACTAGTTAAAACATTTACTAAATTTTATCATCGGTATAAGGACATCATTCGTAAATATAGCTCAACATGCAGACTTCTTATACGTTCAGGTATTTCACATCCATTTTTTTATGGAAATATTCTTTATAAAGCACAAAGGTGTCAGTATTCACCTCAAAAACTAACAAAACCTTTGAATAGACTTATTAAAAAGGGATATAGTTACGATACTGTTGTCAGGTCATTAAAGATTGCATATTTTGGCGTTAATATTGATTCACTTATAGGGTCTTTGCATCGGAACTAAACACATTTATTCAAAAACCAGTTGTTGGCATGACACGGGTTATGTTCTTCTCATATATGTTATGATGGTATGATACTAAACCCCTAACGGGAAGGATTGTGCCTGATGTTCATATGATGAAATCATAATCTTTCAGTCAGTTTAATTGAAGTCTGGAGCTGGCATGTCAGTTAACTGCTAGTAGTCTGTTGTTATTTATGTATTATTGTCATTTTGTTTATTTTCTTTGGTTACATCTTCTGACATCAGACTCGGACTTCTCTTGAACTGAATTTTAATGTGCGTATTGTTATGCGTTTACTTTTCTACATTGGCTAGAGGTATAGGAGGAGGGTTGAGATCTCACAAACATGTTTAACCCCGCCGCATTTTTGCGCCTGTCCCAAGTCTCTCTCTCTCTCCTCTGGCCTTTGTTAGTCTTGTATTATTTTAATTTTAGTTTCTTGTGTACAATTTGGAAATTAGTATGGCGTTCATTATCACTGAACTAGTATATATTTGTTTAGGGGCCAGTTGAAGGACGCCTCCGGGTGCGGGAATTTCTCGCTACATTGAAGACCAGTTGGTGACCTTCTGCTGTTGTTTTTTTTTTCTATGGTCGGGTTGTTGTCTCTTTGGCATTTTCCCCATTTCCATTCTCAATTTTATTAATAGAAACATTAAAAAAAAAATCTACCATTAAATTGCAATTTTACAATAAATCTAAACCTAAAATAAAAGTTATCAATTTAAAACTTACCAATGAAAGTCGTATTTCCCCCTTTCTTTACCCTACAATAAACTTTCCTAGGATCCGTGAATAGCGGAATATCGTCCACATCTAAAACGTTCACGTAAATTAATGACGCCATGTGTTAAAACAGTTATTAGCCAATCAAATCGGTATATAGAATTTAATCTGCACGCGCTCAGGATGACCCTTTAACCCGAACTCCTACGTCGTTCGGGTTAATAAGGGTCACCTGAGTTGTGCAGATTAAATTCTATATACCGATTTGCTTGCTCAATAACTATGGCTTAATCGCCTCGATTATATATATATACTTAGTACTAAGCGTACATTGAAACGCAAAAATAAATTAAAAAAAAAAACGAAAAAAAAACATCAACTGACTTTTCGTATTCTTCTTTATTTACTTCACCATTATTCTGTTGTTCCATTATTTTCTCATTATCTTTTACTGTAAGGGTAACATCGTCTAATCTAACCTCGTCATGATCTAAAAAATATATATATATATATAATCAAATTCTTGAGGGTAACATCACTTAATCTTACCCTATCATGATCTGAAATATATATAGTTAAATTCTTAAGGGTAACATCACCTAATCTTATCCTATCATGATCTGAAATATATATAGTCAAATTCTTAAGGGTAACATCACCTATTCTTACCCTATCAGGATCTGAAATATATATAGTCAAATTCTTGAGGGTAATATCACCTACTCTTATCCTATTATGATCTGACATATATATAGTCATGTTCTTGAGGGTAATATCACCTAATCTTATCCTATCATGATCTGACATATATATAGTTAAATTCTTGAGAGTATTATTAACTTATCTTACCCTATCATGATCTGACATATATATAGTCAAATTCTTGAGGGTTATATCACCTAATCTTACCCTATCATGATCTGACATATATATATAGTCAAATTATTGAGGGTAATATCACCCCTAATCTTATCCTATCATGATCTGACATATATATAGTCAAATTATTGAGGGTAATATCACCTAATCTTACCCTACCATGATCTTACATATATATATAGTCAAATTCTTGAGGGTAATATCACCTAATCTTATCCTGTCATGATCTGACATATATATAGTCAAATTCTTGAGGGTAATATCACCTAATCTTACCTTAGTATCATGATCTGACATATATATAGTCAAATTCTTGAGGGTAATATCACCTAATCTTATCCTATCATGATCTGACATATATATAGTCAAATTGTTGAGGGTGATATCACCTAATCTTACCCTATCATGATCTAACATATATATAGTCAAATTCTTGAGGGTAATATCACCTAATCTTATCCTGTCATGATCTGACATATATATAGTCAAATTCTTGAGGGTAATATCACCTAATCTTACCTTAGTATCATGATCTGACATATATATAGTCAAATTCTTGAGGGTAATATCACCTAATCTTACCCTATCATGATCTGACATATATATATAGTCAAATTATTGAGGGTAATATCACCCCTAATCTTATCCTATCATGATCTGACATATATATAGTCAAATTATTGAGGGTAATATCACCTAATCTTACCCTACCATGATCTTACATATATATAGTCAAATTCTTGAGGGTAATATCACCTAATCTTATCCTGTCATGATCTGACATATATATAGTCAAATTCTTGAGGGTAATATCACCTAATCTTACCTTAGTATCATGATCTGACATATATATAGTCAAATTCTTGAGGGTAATATCACCTAATCTTACCCTATCATGATATGACATATATATAGTCATGTTCTTGAGGGTGATATCACCTAATCTTATCCTATCATGATCTGACATATATATAGTTAAATTCTTGAGAGTATTATTAACTTATCTTACCCTATCCTGATCTGACATATATATAGTCAAATTCTTGAGGGTTATATCACCTAATCTTACCCTATCATGATCTGACATATATATATAGTCAAATTATTGAGGGTAATATCACCTAATCTTATCCTATCATGATCTGACATATATATAGTCAAATTATTGAGGGTAATATCACCTAATCTTACCCTATCATGATCTTACATATATATAGTCAAATTCTTGAGGGTAATATCACCTAATCTTATCCTATCATGATCTGACATATATATAGTCAAATTTGTTAGAGTAATATCACCTACTCTTACCCTATCATGATCTGACATATATATAGTCATGTTCTTGAGGGTGATATCACCTAATCTAACCCTATCATGATCTGAAATACATATAGTCAAATTCTTCAGGTTAATATCACAAAATATAAGGGTAACATTTTTTCATAAATATATAGAGCAAGCAAATAAGGAAACAGATACCAAAGAAACAGTCCATAAATAACAAACTACAACTAATACACTGTAAAATCTTTTTACCAATTAAATCAATCATACATTGTAGAACATGACTTTTCGATCATTAGAACAGTTATTCATTTATTGGTTGATTGGTTGCTGTTTATTAAATGTTCATGGGTATATGTTCATGACAAGAAAACAAATGCCCAAAACTCCAATAATAAGTACATTGGGAAGAATGACAAGAGAGGCGAACCGCTATACACAATAGGGTATGTTAAATAAGGACACATATTAAACCTTATAATTGGCAATCTATGGACACAGATATGCAGTTGGTGCAAGAATGATAAAAGCTTGGCGCATACCATTCAGGATCATTGGATTTAACATAGTATGGTTCAAGATGTGTATTTGTACTGCAGAAGAACTGCTTAAGATAAAAGACTTTTTACTGGGTCATATCCCTATTTCAGATAAAAAGCAATCCATAAATCTCCCCAACGGTGCCCTTTAATTGTCCATAATGTTGTCCATTCGTATATGATCTAATTATAAATCATACCATTTTTCCTCATCTTTACCTCGTTCTGCTTTTTCATATAAATTTTAAACCTGTATTTGTCTAAAGGCTCTGAAAATTCTCTTTGCAATATGCAATGGTCAATAAATAACACAGGCGATGGCACAGAAAAATGATTATGCATTGTAAAAGTTATTAGCTCACTTGTCTTAAAATCAACGGTGTTCGTCGAAAAAAGAGAAGCATTCAAACTGGATTTTTTTTTTGTTGCATTTTTTAACGTTTTTCGTCATCGTGTAATATGAAACTTGCCAGTTTCAATAGCGAGATGTCCGTTTGTTTCTGCTTCTTCTTTTGCCTCCTTTAGCTGTACCAGTATGGCGTTTGCTATAGGAATCATCATGGCCGTTGTTGCTGTATTACTGATCCACATTGAAAGGAACCATGTTGGTAACATAAGTCCTAACATTAGCCTGAAATATGATACATTAGCTTGAAATATGTAACATTAGCCTGAATTATGTAACATCAGCCTGAAATATGTAACATTAGCCTGAATTATGTAACATTAGCCTAATATAGGTAACATTAGCCTGAAATATGTAACATTAGCCTAATATATGTAACATTAGCCTAATATATGTAACATTAGCCTGAAAAGGATAAAATTAGCTTGACATATGTAACATTAGCCTGAAATATGTAACATTAGCTTGACATATGTAACATAAGCCGGACATATGTAACATTAGCCGGAAATATGTAACATTAGTCTGCAATATGTAACATAAGCCTGAAATATGTACATTTTTTTTAATTTTAAAACATCACAAGTTCTACCATTAGCATTTATTTAAAATTGTGATTTTTTGTAAAATTGAGAATGGAAATGGGGAATGTGTCAAAGAGACAATAACCCAACCGTAGAGCAGGCAACAGCCGAAGGCCACCAATGTGTCTTCAATGCAGCGAGAAACTCCCGCATCCGGAGGCATCCTTAAGCTGGCCCCTAAACAAATATGTATACTAGTTCAGTGATAGTGGACATCATACTTAACTCCGAATTATACACAAGTAACTAAAATTAAAAATCATACAAAACTAACAAAGGTCAGAGGCTCCTGACTTGGGACAGGCTCAATCAAAACTGCGGTGGAGTTAAACATGTTTTTGAGATCTCAACCCTCCCCCTATACCTCTAGCCGATGTAGAAAAACTAACGCACAAATATGTAAGTATTGATTAATTTTTATTTTTCTTCAATTGTCACGTTTGAACAGCTTTCAGTAACCATGGAACTTGCAAGTACTCTTAGATCTACTTCGAGGATTTTGTGCGAGTAGACCCCGACAGATCCTGTACGTGCCTGTCTCAAGTCTGGAAACTTTTTTTTCTCTTTT
The DNA here is from genome assembly GCF_963676685.1 of Mytilus edulis. NCBI lineage: Eukaryota > Metazoa > Mollusca > Bivalvia > Mytilida > Mytilidae > Mytilus > Mytilus edulis. Next base: position 26,589,944 of record NC_092349.1, on the reverse strand, counting down.
CTAATAATTTTGTATTCCTTTTTCTTTATGTTTTTGTGATAGCCTGCTATTTTATGTATTTTTATATTCTTAGTAATTGATATTAATACATATTTGAATAAAGTTATGTTGTCAGCTTATTAATTACATTCTGTAATTAAGGATTAGTATTTCGTGTTATTCTATTTTAACTTATTGACACGGACCATGGACGGACGAATTCTATTCTTATGTTTTGGTTAAGTCTGATTTCACTGTAGTTATTACTTTATTTTCACGGTTGATTTGAGCGCTTTCGGACATTTCTACTATAATTGGTCAGTCCTTTTGGCGGTTTAATTCTTTTGTTTTATATCTTATGGGAAGACATCTTGTGGTCAACACCTATATTTACCTGCCTGCAAATTAACAACTTTATAAATTAATCTATACAATAACAATTCTGTGATTGGAGTTTCTTATATGAGGTCAGTCCTATATCTTTCTTTATTAACTTTGCAATAACTGTCCCACTGTGTATCATCGCCACCGGAAATTGGGTACTAACGAAGCGGAGAGAAATAGAAAGAAAAGTAAACAAGTTAAGAATTCATTCAATTTAAAACTTTTCCACTCATTTGATGAGGGTGCCGCTTCAGAATTGATTTTCTGATATATAATTCTTTAGATTATTAGGCCGATAAGTACAAAATTAATACAAGATTTTGTGTTATACTCCAAAACTAGCCACTTAGTACCGGAAAATTTTGAGGTCGATCGTCCTCTGTCGCCCCATTCTCACGATATTGAACTGATTTTCATTATTTTTCCAGACACGTTTTTAGATTATTAGAGTGTGGCATCATATTTACTGAAATTTGTTGTCAAAAAGATGTTTTTTAAAGAATACGGACACAAACATTGTTTGTTTATTGTACGGCGAATTGCAGGTCGTTGTACGGCGAATTGCAAAATAACAACTTTTGTCTGTACGGCGTCTTGCAATATATTATAATTTTAAGAGGAAATTAATCACTGTTTAGATAATATCGGGTGACGATATTTTGTTGATATCAAAGCTTTACAGGCTTACAAATATACAAAATGACTTACTTTTTAAATATATGCCGTTAATTCCGTTCATAAGTCGTCGTTGCGTCCCGCTATTCGACTTTGTACAAAAAGTTTTTTTTTCAACCATATTATCCTAAATACATTCATATATCGTTATACTATAACGACTGTTGTCTTATTTGTTGTTAGAGTGAAATTTTGTAAGTTCAATAAAATAAACCGCCCATTCATCTTTTGTTGGTGCTAGTTTTTTTGGAATCCGGGTCCGTTCGCGCCCATTCACGTTCGCACCCACTCACATTCGCCCCCTTTCACTTTCGCACCCTACATGTTCGCACCAAAAGTCCGTTATCACCCTACATGTTCGCGCCCAATTTTAATTGGTTTTGAGTTTAATAACTGTGTAATCATGTTTTGGCAAGTAGTATTCTTATCAGTATAATTGTTTTCGTTGTCTCAAAATAAAGTGAGACAGCATTTTTTTTTTTGTGTTGAATAAATCTTAATCATGTTTTGGATAGTGTATTGTTAAAAAAAAATTATTCCTTTCTAAATAAAGTGGGATTCTGTCAACGTTTTATTTTGTGTTGAATAACTCTTAATCATTTTTTGGTTAGTGTATTAATTGCTATAAATTTGTTTCATTGACTTGTTTCAAAATGAAGTGAGATTCTGACTACGTTTTTTTCTTTTGTGTGTTGAATACATTTTATCATGTTTTGGTTATAATAGTGTATTGCTATATTTTATTGTTTCATTGTTTCAGATCAAAGGGACCAAGCTGCTAAAAACAATTATCTTTTGTGTTTTTCATTTAGAATTATCTAAAATATTCAATCTTTTACTTATACCAAGCTATAAATACATTCAGTATTTACACGAAAGCAATTAAAAACAGCAATCATGATTTCCCAATTATTCAACTGGTATTTGAATTAAAATTGGGCGCGAACGTGTAGAGTGCGAACGGACCTTGGGTGTGAACGTGCGAGGTGCGAACGTGTAGGGTGCGAAAGTATATTGGGCGCGAACGGACCTGATACCGTTTTTTTGTTTTATTTTTTTTTTAGATAAAACCAGGCAGTGGAGATGTGGTATGATAGCAAATAAGATAACTATCCATCAGGATCAAATAAAGTGTATGTAAGCAATTATATGCTATCGTACGACCTTCAACAACGAAAACTCATACCTTATAGTCGGCTTTAAAAAGCACCGACCGAAAAATGTGGAAGGATTCAACAAGAAAACTAACGGCATAACAAAACAATTTATGAAAAACAACAAAGGAGTAGGTCCGGTAAGGGCCGATTTTGGCCCCAAATTTCAGTTTCATCTAACGAGATATTTAGGACACTTTTTAAACACTTAAGTGTCTATTTCAATTTATTCGATTAGTGTGTGTAAAAGATTTTAACTGATTCAGTCATTAAAAACGCTCCGATTGAAGCTTAAATATGAAGAATCTAACAAATATGCCAAAAAACGTCTTTTTTTCAGATGGTTTTCGTCAAAAATGAAAGTGGCCGCATCCGTGTTCATCCTCAACCTTTATATATGTTATGTATTATCATCAAATACAACTTACATTTCAATATTATGAATGAACACGAATGCGGCCACTTTCATTTAAGACGGAATCCGTCTAAAATTTAACTAAAATGCTATAATTGTGAAGATTTCAGTAATTTAGCATGACTTTATGATGCTAGTACACGATATATGTACATTGTATTGTCAAAAACAGCACATATTTATGTAGCAGAAGCATTCTACTTTCCAAAAAATAACTAAAAGATTACATTTTCACAATTTTGCAAAACTGCTTAATTTTGGGGCCAAAAAGAGGTCTTACTGAACCTACTCCTTTGATAAAGATGAACCAACGACAACGTGCACCGAACCACAGGATCGATAATTTGGACAGACACATAAAGTATGTGCTGGGTTAAATACACTGTTTGATTATTTAATTTCTGAAATGATTCATTTGTAAAAGTAAGGATCGAGAAATAAATCGTGAATTGCATTCAAATTAATTTTCTTGTCCGTTTCTTTTTGAAAATATATAATGTGTATACATCTTAAATGCTGTCAAGCGAATGGTATTTCTATCTTATGCATTTTGTCTAAAGCATAATTATATTGGGGTGGGGGGGTGGGGGGGGGGGCGCAATAGGGGGTCCGTTAACATGTTAACAACACCTCGATTTTGGTAAAAATAGTTAACAACAAATTTTAAATACTGATAACAGTTAACAGCAACTTTAATTTACCCTTTTTTCCAAACGAACCCAAAAGCAATGAAAAGGGGAAGTACACTGGCGGATCCAGAAATTTTCATAAGTGAGGGCCCACTGACTGATTAAGAGAGGGCCCGCTCCAGTCACGCTTCAGTGATTCGCTATATAAGCAAACCGGGCCACCTGCCCCCCTCCCCCCCCCCCCCCCAAATCCGCCTCTGAAGTGCATATCTTCAATGTATTCAAAAGTTTGAATACCACTGTACAAAGTCGCAGAAATGCCAAGTTTTATAAGGAATCTTTTATAAAGCTGACTAATTTTCAGAATACACACGCAAGTACCATATTTTTTTATTGACACATGGACAGACAATTGAACGGATGGAAAAGCAGACGGAGTGATTGACTCCAAGAAAAATGACTTTATCAGGAATAATCGAAAATGCTTCAAACAGCAAAAGGGACGCTTCTTCTGGTTATGTGTATTGTTGAGTAAATGTTTTATGTCAATCAGTCGTAGCAAACTTGGGTTATCGTCATGACGTAGGAAAGTGTAACAAACAAAAAGAATGAGTGAATACTATAGAGCGCGAACATTATTTCTTTTATGGCGGGGGCTCTCATAAATTATGGTAACATCTCAGAGTATTCATACGACTCTAATATGCTTACATGATTTTATTAAAAGGAATTACGAAAGTTTACTGATTTTTATTTTAAATCATCAAAACCAGTGTATAAATCAGAAAGTAACATGTAAGGTGTCACAAGTTGAAGCACTCTTTCATCTCTAAGTCTCAATTATGAACTCTGAGGTGATATAAAAAAAAGCCTTGGTCCATCTTTACATTTCCGAAGTCTTAGACTAGCAAATTTGACATCAATTTGAGAACCAAGTCCTCATTTTTCGGCCTCTTCTACCAGGCCACACTGTTCAGTTATTTTACGGATTGCAAATTGAAAAGGTACTTCATTTTTCACCATTCCATTCAGGTACTCTGGGTCAATGAAACTTATCAAACATTCCATATACATCTGAATTATTTTCATCATAGGACTGACCAGGGTTTTAGCTGGGTAAGAAGTGACCCTTCCTTTTAAAGTTTTGGATACATTACAAATAGAAGCCAGAAATAACTACATTGGTTAGACGTAAAAGGGGGCCTTGAGATATCCCAAAACATGTTTAACACTGCCGCATTTGTTGCACCTGTCCCAACTTGAGTCCGTAACCTCTGCTATATAGTCTTGTTTTTATTTAATTTTTAAATTTTGGTTCATTTATATGTTTCAGGAAAGAAACATTGAACTTCTACCCCCTTTTTGTAGTTAAATGATTGCTCACTTAGGAGACAGCTTCATGTATACCAATACATAGTTACAAGTTTAGTTTCGTATTATGGCCATGGTGAATTTTCTAAATATGAAAGTTTTTGTACAATTAAATTGATTTTTAGATAGTTGAAGTATATTATAGACTTCCTAGTGGGTTTATATGAACATTTGGTATGTTTGTAGCATGTTTTATAAGCCATTTTTCAGTTTGACTGACCATATTTTCCAACCCGTACAGACATATATTTAGAAATTTTGTATTGTTTTTCAACAAAGATTTGACGCTCGATCTTTTTAATTAAATTTTATCGAAAAACCAGCGGAAAAGCATATGATTTTTTTTTACCTCTTGATAGATATATATGTCTATGGTTTCAGGAAAGGTATCACTCTTATTGATTGAAATGTTTCTTTGGACCAAATTTTTGAGACCTTTGTGTGACATGTTCAACTCCCTATTTGGTATTAAATAAATGCTGATTGTTGCCATGGTTACACAAAAACAAAGAGATTATATTTTACCATTATAACTATTGAAAATCAATCTATGGACGATTCTCTTTCCATAAATATACACATGCATAACTCAAATATTAAGCATTATTTGTTAGGAAGGAAGGGAAAGAGGGTGTTCAAAATTATGAGTTTCAATTTTAAGTTTTTTTCCTATGTGTATTGCCACCCCACCCTAGTGCACAATTTTCTCTCTGCGTTGGGTTGTTTTCTTCTATTTGGTCGGGCTTCTGATTCTTTAACATTTTCCTCATTTCCATTCTCAATTTTATCAAGGATTTACTATACTCAAAGACTTTTAAAGACAGTTACATATATGCTGTTTATGTCTTTCCTTTGCGGAAGCAACGTAAAGAAAGAGATGAACAGCAAATTTTAATGTGATTCTTGTAAATAACAGTTAAGATCAGTTTACAGAGAAAATGATGTCAAAAACAGTGAACACTTTAAGTATTAAGTAACAGATAACAGGAATCCCAATTTCAAATAAACAGTTAACAACATTGCAAATTTTAACAGAACAGATTACAGACAGTGGGTCGAAAACAGTTAACAGTTTAAATTTATCTCAAATAACAGTTTTAAACAAAACCTTGAAAAGGACAAAAACAGTTTAACATAAAAAGGTACATCCCCTCACCTTAGACATTTGAACTTAATACTTTATTTTCTTTGAAAGGACGGTAAATGAATATTCTAAAATTAGCAAGTTGCCATACAGTTGAAAACAAGTTGCCATACAGTAAATTTGTCAACACGAGCAAGTTGCCGTACCCTAGACTTTATTTTTTATGGTCTATATTCTTTAAAATACATCTTTTTGATAACAAATTTAAGTAAATATGATGCCACACTATAATAATGTAAAAACGTGTCTAGAAAAATAATGAAAAACAGTTCAATATCTTGAGAATGGGGCGATAGAGGACGATCGAACTCGAAATTTTCCGGTACTAAGTGGCAAGTTTTGGAGTATTACACAAAATCTTGTATTAATTTTGTACTTATCGGCCTAATAATTTAAAGAACTATATATTCGAAAACCATTTCTTAAGCGGCACCCTCATCAAATGAGTGGAAATGCTTTAAATTGAATGAATTCTTAACTTATTTACTTTTTTTTCTATTTCTCTACGCTTCGTTAGTACCCAATTTCCGGTGGCGATGATACACAGTGTGTCCTATAGTTCATATTTTACACGTATGCATGTTGAGATTGAATGTCGAGAACGAGAGCTAAATTTCATAACAAAAGAGATCGTAAATGTTAATTAAAACATAAGAAGAGTTGAATTTTACGATCATATAAAATAATACATCAATAACCTATTAAATCTGGTAAAATGATTTGAAGATAAAGTTGACATATAAATTGAATGAATGCGAGTGTCGAGTGGACCGAAAGAATGTTGTAATGTTTAAAGGTTAATCGAATTAAAGTAAATCGATATAAGAACTAAAAATAGATATCAAGGTTTAATATTTATTTTTACTATAAATAATAAACATTGCTTAACAAATATTTATAATAATCATTTTGTTATACAGGTATATTTAAACCTTAGTTACCAAAGATGTAGTGTTTGTGATATATATTGGTTTATATGGAAATGTGCCACTTGCACGATATGTGAGGTAAGCTAAGTGTATGTGTATTCTTGTTTCGCTTAGCTTTAGTTTTAATATTTGCTTTGCTTTTATTGTTATTTTTTGTGATTAGTTGCTTTTTGATTTAACAAGCATGCAGCTTACGTTTTGTGTCGTTTATATTATCAACACAAGTATTGCTCAATAGACTTTGGTATGAGACAGCATATGAGAAAATGTACTATAATAACTTTAAGTCGAATTGGTATAACTGTAATTGAGACAAGTAATTGCTATGGTATCCACATTATATATTTTTGTGATCAGATACATATGTATGCAGCTAAATAAGTTTGCATGATAATGAATTACGAACATTAGTTTTAATTATTATTACTTAGTAAACAGATTTATCTATCTGTATCTGATAAGTACATTTATAATTTACAGGGCTTTATTTACATTACCATATAGTATTAAACTTCGTTAGTCTGAAATAAAAGTTACAGAACCCTAGTCAGAAGTTTTAGTTCTTTATTACTAAAAGCCTCAAGAAACCGGCTTTTACATTTTCTTTATTCTCTATTCTGTAAATTCCCATCTATGGCCTCGTGTGTGTCTGATGGGAATTCGGACTTTTGAGTGGCTGATAAAAATTGTCAGCCATTTAAAAAATTCATGTAATTTCTCCTTAACCTGCAACATTCATGACTGTACGTGGTTCCAATGACAATGCATAGCAAAACAACACAAAAGATTGGTATGATCTCGTTAGTTCATAGTTGATACAAATGTAGGACTCAGAACCGCGTTGGTGCTTTTAAACTCGATAATCACGCTGATGTGGGATGGTTTTTCGCTGGAGTTCGTTTTTGATAACACTGAAGTTCAATGTTGGCATTCTGCCGCTATCTTAAATAGTTGGTAGCCATATCGGAGTGTGATGGTGGTACACTGAAGTGTAATGGTCTGAATAAATAATTATATTTTGAATAATTATAATGTCAATGTAGAAGTAAATTTGTTTGTTAGAAGCAAATTTTCGGGTTTTCTAGTTTACAAGGGTCGCATTAAATTGTAATACTATTGAAAACGGGGAGGATTGCCATACAGGAGAACGATAAGTAAACCTTTTACTTTAGCGGATTTTTTTCAAAATTTTCAAAGAAAATTTGTTACGTATGATGGAGCGTGGCATTTTTGAAATACACACGGGTCCCCATAAGAATCTTCGTTTTACTATACGGTATACAAAGAACTCATGAAAAGAACAGAATAAAGATAAAAAGTAAACGCAGAATAATGTAGAAAATATAAAAGACGATAATTTCTCATTTACAACTAAGACTAAGGACTTACATTGACAATAATCATGATAATGAATGCACATTTATAAACTTGATAATAATTACATATCTGTATATTTTGAAATAGCCATCACGCGTCTTGTAGATCATCGCAATGTAGCGTATGGAACATCGCACTTAGCGTGACTGACCATCGCAATTCAGCTCTATTGCATCTACGAGTCCTATAAATTTTATCATAATGATTAAAGGTTTCCTCAATGTATTCGTGTAGGATTACAAAAGCGCTTCATACAAAATGTGCTCCAGTCAACGCTTTTAACATACCATTAAAACAAATGACCAACTCTACAAACAGAGGCTTTTACTTTTATAAACAAACTACATGTTTGCACTATAGACAAACATTGCACACTAAACTATTGAAATAAGAATTTTTACTTATAACACTAGAAGCAATGTTTAAGCTGACATACCATCTTGGTTCGGATCCAACAAGTAACAGAATTCTGAGTGCCAATCGTTTGTGGATGTTCCAATGTTCTATAGCCACAGCCATCATTAGTCCACCAAGAAATAACATAGAAACGTCCTAAAGAAAAATGTACTGGTTTTAAATAGCCTCTTTTTCAATTATTTCCATAAAAATGTCATCAAATGTTGTAATAAGTTAGCTGTTTGAATTAAATACTCAGTAACCTCTAGAAACAACAGATTTATGAGTTATTTGTTTTCCGTGGTTCTTTTTTCTAAATATCTTTTGAAAGAGTAACGTTTTTAGTAGTCAAATTTTAGACCGTTTGAAAAGTTTTGTTTCTGCTGTTTTGCGATTTTAAACTTCAGAAACGCATGCGTGTATCAAAAGTTAAAACGAGTAACTTAAAGTTTGAGCAATATGAATATGAAATACGTAACGGCGATAGTGCACAAAAGAGTTTTGTTGTGATTACATTTGATCACTAGACGTTGTTCAAACTAAATATTACATATGAACTTATTGTGAACTCACATTAAGATACTTGCTTGACACAGTTTTTGCACTGCCCAATCCTGTCAATGGCGTGAGAATGATGGGTAGCAGTGACGTCACAGCTATAGGTAAGGCCTCCGTTATCCAATACACAGCCATAAGTATAACTATATAAGCACATTTTGCCTCCTTTGGTGTAAAAAGAAAAACAAATAATCATAATGTTCCCTCTTATCTTTATTTGTCATGTCTCCGCGACAAAATGTTCGGGGAGGGTGAGGTGTACTTATTTTTAATTTTTCAAGATAGGGAGAACTTGCATAACTCGCAAGTGTAGGAAGTTACAAATGTAGCTCTCACACTTTTAGATCATCTTGAGGATTTTTATTGTCTTCGCTATTGGATTTATTTAAAATATTACGTTTGATTCAGAATTCTGGGTCCCCCCCTAAACAAAGATTTGTAAGATTTATAAATAGAGAGTTTCGGGTTGTTGTCCTATGACACATTCCCCATGTCCATTCTCAATTTTATAGAAAATTGAACCAACAATTTATAGGAGAGGAGATAAACGGACGATCGAACGGACGGACGGGCGTAAACTTGATATCCTTCTTCTTTTAATGTGTTTAAGGTAGTATGGGTGTCTTCGCCATCTTGGATTGTAAAAAACAGAGAATCTTAGGTCCGTATTTTCTATTAAGTTAGCAAAATTTGATGCGGGAATGCAGATATTTAATGTGAATTTTCATGTATTAGAACCAATTTATAAGAACATAACTTATAAATATTAATATTGTTACAAGTGTTGATTATTTTTGGTTGTTTTTAAATATTTTCAAATTGGCATTTTAAGGGGAGATAACTCTGAAACAGTGCATTTTCTGAAGGACTATACATGGAATTGTCCTATTTTGTCTTTTAGCCGGAAAAAACGTACGGTGACCCTATCTATCTTTTCTTTTGATATTCTCAAAGCATTGTCTGAAAGCTATCTTTTTCTAAAGTATTTAACAATTCTATCATTTTGTTTAGTTTCTATTCACAAAATTGTGTTTTTTCCTGTATAATCCATACAAAATCTGTAATTTTGTCACAACCTGTAGCTTGAGAAAATGCACGGTGACCTATCATTTTTATTATATTTTTGAACATGTATCAATAGATACTACATTTTGGCAAAGTATGAACAAATTCTATCATCTTTATTTTAGACTCCCATACCACCTTAAAAGGGTATATAATATCCAATCCAGTAGGCCACACCTTCCAAGTATTATATAATATGAATATATTCGGTGAAAAAAAATGTTAGCGTTACAACATCAACATGTCTATTGAATATACATACATTAAAGTTGAAAGAAAGTTTAAACATTTAAAACATGAAATTACTGGTTACAGGTAGATAGATACACGACATAATGTATAAATTAACTGACTTTTGAGTGTGATTCGGTCAAAATGAAGAATATTTAACTTATAAAGTACACTCTTGTTAACTTATGAAAGAACATATAAACTGATTTATTTTCGACAATACCTTTGAATTAATCAATCAAAGATACTAGGATTAAAATATAAGTGCACGAATTCAAGACCAAAGCCAACATATCGTCTAAAACACGGTAACGCTCGAATCAAATTAGACAAAAAGGCAAAAATAAAATGTGTCTAAATAAAAATATATAATTTTTTTCCAGAACTATCCAAAAAATGTTTCATGAAATGATTCGCATATTTTATTGTAATGATGGTTAAGGTTTTTGTATTCTCGTATCATAGCATGGTCTGCTTATTGTACTTTTCCCTCAGACTCTCAACAGACGAACTACATCTGTGAGAGCTGATGTTGAGTCTTTACATGTTGGGGGAAACTAGTCGTGTACAATGCCTTGATGGTTTAAAGGCATTGCTGTCGCTGTAGAGACAGGCCGGAATCGACAACCAGGAAATCTAGAATACAATAAGTGTTCGAATTTGAACAGAAATTGTAAACCTAGGCTTTTATAGACTTTATTGTAATTACTGATTATCAAATTATCTTTGATGTCTTGTGACCACTACTGATAGAATTTCGAAGTATTGCCAAAACAACCAGATGTTTACGATAATTGTTTAATTATTATTAATCTTATGTGTGTACAATACTTGACCATCAAGTAACCAGAAACTAATTAACCTTATGTCGCATCTGCTATTTGTCCCAGAATACATTATTAGATTTTCATTATGATATAAATTGTTATAAATTTGTTTATCTTTAACTTGTACTGACTAATAAATTATATAACAGTCTTTATGGAATTGAGAAACTCAATTTCCATTCTTAATAACATAATATTGATACCAATAATCTATTATAATATCAGGAATAGTTAGATGGATAGTTTACAACATAGTTTGTCCAAAAGTCATTTCAAAACTTATTATATAATTTAGAGCATCAATAAACTATACCATATATTTATAAATTAAACAAAAACAATATAAAGCACAATTTTACGTCACAATATTTTGCATGTATTAATATGAGTGTATTCTTAATCATTAGCTCGATAAGTCAATGTAATTTTGTCAATGTATAAATAAATGTGCGTATCTATTTGCTGAAGGAAAGTTTGTTTGAGTGATCGATCAAGTTGTTTGTTAAACGTCCAGTGACAAACATTATATACATATTCAGGACAAATACACATAATAAAACACTCAAGTGATACAGGTACGAACTGTAAAACGGTCAGATCCAGTTAATGTAAAAAATGGGATGTAAGGGTGAATTTGACTTACAAAAAAAAAAACGGCGAAGTGTTTCGAAGAAGGCATTTTATTTATATTTATGCTACAATTTTAATTAAAGTTGCAGTATAAAAACAATATAAGGTCAATGTCAGAAAAATATAAACTATTTTTGTATTCGGTGCAAAACTTCGGAAGGGCTCGGTAGAACCTCGCCCTTACCCAGTGTCTAAGTCTCATACAAAAAAGTTTATATTTTTCTGACATTGACCTACTACATGTATATCATAAGACAGCTTATAAGTAGTCCTAAAGTTAGGGCCAAATTAGGACATATCCTAAATAAGATCTTTTCGATAACACGACTTAGAGTAACAATTCACCTAAGAGGATCATTTATTAGTCCTCAGACACCTTCGACGACCCTTTTATATCTTAAAGTGTGATTTTTCAAAATGTAAAAAGGGCAAACAGAACTTATAAAAAAAATCTTAAAAAAGTCACGGAATAGAAAAAAAGCCATCGATCCAAACAGTTAATTTCTTTTTATAGAAATAAAGTCTTTGCTAGACCATGTAAAATATTCCAATACAACATAATTCATTGACTGCGCCTACTCTTAAAAAATTTAAAAAATGCGTAAGGATATCTTAAATAAAGGAAACAGAAAGTTTGATTTACGACATGATTGTCCGATTCAGTTTTGAAATGTAATAAAGAAAAATGAAAGATTCTTTGTTTTATTTGTTTTAATATCATTATCCTATGAATAATAGTAGTGGGGGAAGTGGGGGTTCTGGGCCACTTTGTCTAATGTTAACCCTATGGGGAAAAGGTAGCCTCCTGAGAGGTAGCCTCCCGATGTGAGGCTTATTTCTATGACGTCATGTTTAGGTATTATGACATTAATTAATTAAATTAATTAATTTCTGTGGAGATTAGGTCTTTATAAAGTGTTACTAATTACGTTTGTTTTTATTATGGATAAGTATATATATTTTTTTCTTTAAATTTGATGAAAATTCCCAGTCTATTAATAGGTACACAGGAAAACCCCACCTTAGTGTGTATTTACAGATCATTATTAGATGTCTCTGGTATTACATTCACCTACGGCTATTAATCTGTGATTATTAAATCAATATTGAAAGCGTGTTTAAACTTGTCCAGTAGTGTACGTAGTGACCTTTAACATGTTGATACGTGTCAATAAATCCGCCATATTGAATTCTTATACAAATCATTAAATCGTTATATTATTGACACTATTTAGTATAATGTATCTTCATATTTTTGGTGTGATTTTTTTTTTTAAGTATTTGAATTTTTAATATAATTGCTAAATCACTGAAAGCGTTCGTTAACTTGTCTGTGTCGTACTATATAATCAAGTTTAGACTTGTCAATAATCCGATTTAAATGTAATCGCCATGTTGAAAATATTATAAACATATAGTTATGCAGTCTTTCGAAAGAAGTAAATCATAATATTAATTAAATTATATAGTATTATTCTTACAAAGATGAGATTTATCAAGTAGTTAATTTTAATGTGTTCGATGATACATACTGTTATTTATTGTTTTAATATCCAACTATCATCCCTCCGTTAATCATATAATATACTGTATGAATTGAAAACTTATTTTATTATTTCCTCGATCATATTCACTTTTAAACTGAAATCCTTTTACTATAAAATGCCAAACTGATAACCAAGACATTTCAACAGTTTCTGTTGACCTCAATAACCTGGTGTGGTTTGATACATGGGTGAATGACCATTGATGTAAACATGTCAAGTAATTCTTATCAAATAATGATTATTTCAACCTTTTTTTTATTAGGCTGTACTTAAACTTTTAAGTGATATTCATTTTTGATAAATTTATTCATTTTCGATAAACTTATTCATTAATAAATGCTTTTATTTTAAATTAGGATCAGACTGCCAAAAAAAAATAAAAATTCTTTGCTAGCAAAGAAAACCACGTCTGATTGCTCCAACAGGTAAATTAGACTGAACTGATTATCGATCGAAAATATTTGCCGGATTTGAAATTAACCAATCAGATTACGTTAATTACGGAATTTCCAAAATTTATGAAAATTCTGCTATATAAACGCTGTGAATTGCGGGGCTCGTACAGTCTTATCGGTGACACTCTAAAGGTGAAATCAAGTTTACATTAACAGTATCTTAAGGATTTAAAGGTTTGGTATGGCTAATAATTTGTTGATTTTAAACAATTATTTAACGTTTAATAGTAAAGGATTGTATGATATGAATTACAGTTTTCTTGATAAATTTTGTTTTTAAATTACCAATTAATTTTACGAATAACAATTAAATGGAATTGACAGATGCTTATCTTATGAATGAACAAATAAAAGGGGGAGGTTGTATTTTAATTTTGAGTTCTCGAAAGTTTGAAGTAGTCTCCTGCACTGGTAAGGTGTACTGACTTAGAGCAGTGTCATGTAGCTAACAATGGAGAGGAAGTGTCATGTGGCATGCCCCGCTATAGTCAGGAAGACCTCTCCGACCAAAACCTTTGCAGTCTTGCTTAACAGCGAGAGCAGCTCTGTTTCCAGTGATGGAAATGTTGACGGGCGGTGACTACTTTGGCGAAAGCCTTAGTCAAACATTCTTGAATATCAATCAGTTCGTTATTCATATCAGTATCAAGACTGGGAACCCATACGGTCGGTAGACTGAGGAGTCGTTTTTCCGACCCGTGGACGAGTACCAGTGGCGATAGGCTCCTTTGATATGAATAATGGCTGGTTGTCTGTATCATATTATGAAAACTAATAATAATAAAAAATAAAAATGCTTTAACAATATTAAGCACACTTTCACTTTTCAGAAAGAAAAAAAAAAGATGGAACCAGCGTCGAAAAAAGTCAAGATTGCAAAATCTCCAATCAAATGTGGTGTATGCGGAAAATCGTTTTCCCATAAAGAGAGTTTAATGCGCCATAAGAGATCGGTTCATACTGGAACGAAATGGCATTGCACCACCTGCGATGTGGTATTTTCAAGAAAGGACAACTTCCAACGTCATAAGCGAAACCATGATAAACAATCAGTCCAAAAGGGTGGTGGTGTTACTATGACAAGTACAGAAACAAATGAACAGACGGATCCATGCAACTTCAAAGCGCTCAATGGAACCGTTGAAACACATTCGATCGATGCTAAAGGATTGAATAAATTTGATCCAATGTCATTCCTGAAAAGCCAGTATGATGATGTTAAAGATATCATTAAGAGTAAAATTAAAGAAAGAGGTGGATTGAAGTGGTATCTATCCATGAAAGTTAAAATGAGCAGACGAAAAGAAGATGCCATAGAAACTGCAGAGCCGTATTTCCGGGGGAAATGCCAGACCAGTTTAAAATTGGAGGATATCGATGCCGGATTGAAGGAATCTATCAAAAAGATGTATACATCTTTCATTGAATACCAGAGACAAGGGAGCAATTGGACGGTGGATAAAGTGGTAGATCTTACCATACATATGGCAAGGTACAGACCCTTAAAAGGCTCAAGTTATATTCCTCTTCCAATTAAACTCAGATCAAAACATGCCATTATCAATGTGAAAAATAAAGACAGCAAATGTTTCATGTGGTCGATTTTGGCAGCTATTCACCCAGCGAAATGTCACAGAGAGCGAGTTTGGAAATACAAGGAACACACTTCAAGCTTAAACTTTGATACCATCATGTTTCCTGTGAAATTAGCCGACATACCAAAGTTTGAAAAGCAGAATGAAATATCGATCAACGTGTTTGGGTTTAACAAAGGCGAAGTATTCCCTATACACATTTCAAAACATCGATTTGAACAACATGTTAATCTACTCATGATATCGGACAACAAAAAATCACATTATTGCTGGATAAAAGATCTTAATCGTTTGTTAGGTGACCAGCACACACATCGCGCACGACATTTTCACTGTCCATACTGCTTACACGGATTTACCAAAGAAAAAAATTTAAACAGTCATTTACCAAACTGCCAGACCCACGGGCCCCAAAAAATTGAACTACCCACTGAAGACAATAAGTGGTTACATTATAAAGACATTCGTAAACAGCTTAAGGTTCCATACGTTATTTATGCAGATTTTGAATGTCTTCAAGAACCAATTTTGTATAACAACGAGTGTGATCAAAAGACGAAAAAGACTACCAAACACATACCATGTGGCTTTGCTTACAAAGTGGTAGGTCTGACACCTGAAGCATCAAATGAACCAGTAGTTTATCGGGGTGCTGATGCTGCTGATAAATTTGTGGAGTGTATGGTACAAGAACAGGAAGAAATAGAACAGAAATTTAAGCATTGCGAACCCATGATCATGACTGGGAGTGATTGGCAATCCTTTAAGAAGGCAACCATGTGTCACATATGTAAAAAAGAACTAGCAGACATTAAAGTACGAGATCATTGTCACGTGACTGGAAAATTTCGAGGGGCGGCTCATAACGACTGTAATATTAATTACAAGTTTACAGGTCGAATTCCAGTGGTATTTCATAACCTTCGGGGATATGAAAGTCATTTGTTTATGCAAGCTATTGGAAAAGTTGAAGGAAAGCAACTGAATTGTATCGCTAATAATATGGAAAAGTATATTTCTTTTTCATTGGGATGTATGGATTTTATAGACTCGCTCCAATTTATGTCTTCCTCATTACAAAAACTCGTGGAAAACCTGGCAAAAGAAGGTTCGAGTAAATTTAGACACATGACAAGCCACTTTGAAGAAGAACAGATAAGCCTACTTCTGCGAAAACAAGTATACCCGTACGAGTATTTCGATTCCGAGGCAAAATTTTTAGAATCTCAACTACCACCGATTGAAAAATTTTACAGTACACTATCGGGAGAAGGTATAACCACACTGGACTATGCACATGCACAACACGTATGGCAATTGTTTAACATACAGAATCTCGGACAGTATCACGATCTATACGTTCTATCAGATGTCCTTGCATTAGCCGACGTCTTTGAAAATTTCAGGGAGATCTGTCTCAACTACTATGGACTGGATGCTGCACATTTTTATACATCACCCGGTTTAGCCTGGCAAGCTGCCTTGAAAATGACAGGAGTCAAGTTGGAATTACTCACTGACATAGACATGCATTTGTTTATAGAGAAAGGTTTAAGAGGTGGAATATCAATGATATCCCATCGCCATGCCAAAGCTAACAATAAACATGTACCAAACTACGATCCAAATCAACCCATTAATCACGTGATGTACCTAGATGCCAACAACTTATACGGATGGGCAATGTCACAGGCACTTCCAGTTGAAGGTTTTAGATGGCTCAACGATTCTGAAATTGTGAATCTACACATAGGTGACATTGCAGATGACAGTGCAAATGGTTATATATTAGAAGTGGACCTAGAATATCCAAGGGAACTACACGACGACCACAACGAATATCCACTCGCTCCCGAAAAATTAAAGGTTACAAATGATATGTTATCGCCCTATGCAGAGAAGCTATTGGACGATCTAAACTTAAAAGGAACATCGACAGAAAAATTGATACCAAATTTACATCCAAAGGAAAAATACGTGGTACATTACAGAAATTTAAAACTCTACTTATCACTAGGAATGAGACTTACAAAGATCCATAGAGTCATGACATTTGAACAACGACCATGGTTAAAGACATATATTGATTTCAATACAGAGAAGAGAAAGCTTGCAAAAAACGATTTCGAGAAGGATTTTTTTAAGCTCATGAATAATGCAGTCTTTGGAAAAACGATGGAAAATTTAAGGAAGAGAACAGATATAAAACTTTTGAATGACCAATCAAAGGCCAGAAAATTAATCAGCAAACCAACATTTCACGCCTTCAAAATATTCAACGACGACTTGGTGGCTGTACACATGTTGAAACAACGATTATACTTAAACAGACCCATCTACGTGGGATTCACTATACTCGATTTGTCAAAGACACTTATGTACGATTTCCATTATAATTACATGAAGGATAAATATGGATCTAAAGCAACACTTTTGTTTACGGACACCGATTCGCTATGCTACAGTATCAACACTGATGATATATATCAAGATATGATGGAGGACAAACACTTGTTTGATACGTCAGAGTATAACCTTGAACATCGGCTTTATAGCACTTTAAATAAAAAGGTGTTAGGAAAGATGAAGGACGAAACACATGGTATTCCCATACAAGAATTTGTTGGTCTTAAGTCAAAGATGTACTCATTGATATACGAGGAGAATAAAACACTCTGCGAAAAGAAGACAGCGAAGGGTATAAAGAAGAGTGTGATCAAACATGACACAAGACACGAACATTATAAACGATGTTTATTCAATAAAGAGATCCACATGTCTACCATGACACAGATCCGGTCATACGACCATACGTTATACAATATATCTATCAACAAACTGGGCTTATCCCCTTATGATGACAAAAGATACTTACTAGATGATGGGATACAAAGTTTAGCTTATGGACATTGGAGAATATAATTATGTTATATGTAAATATTTTAATCACTTTACGTCTGTCATTCGAAGGAAGTGGACGTGTTTTAAGAACTCTCAAAGATGTCGAATACTTGTCCAGATTGTGGTTCAGAATTTTCGAGAAAAGACGTCATGTTGCGACACCAAAGAAACAAACACAGAATCAGTCAACCATATCCGCAGACCAATGATGCATATCCGCCACCACCACCACCACCGCCGCCGCCGCCTCCGCCGCCTCCACAGAATGTGGTACTACAACATCCATTCACTATGATGTTTGCTGGACCTACTGGTTCAGGTAAGACGTTTTGGATGAAAACATTATTGAAGCGAGCACGGACTATGATTACACCATCACCTGAGAGGATTATCTGGTGTTATAAACGGTGGCAGCCATTATTTAGTGAACTGCAACAAACCATTAAAAACATTTTATTTGTTCAAGGTTTACCTGAAAATTTGAATGATGACTCATTCATTGACTCTAGATATCCAAGTTTAATCATCCTAGACGATTTAATGAGAGACGTCACCAATAGTAAGGATGTTTGTGAACTCTTTGTGGAGGGCAGCCATCACAGAAACCTAAGTGTAGCTTGTATACTGCAAAATGCGTTCTCGAAGGGAAAGGAGAGTAGAACCATGAGCATCAATAGCCAATATATAGTCCTATTCAAAAACCCACGTGATCAAGTTGGGCCAGCCATATTTGCTAGACAGATGTATCCTAATAATCCGAAGAAATTCATGGATAAGTACAAAGAGGGGACACAACGACCATATGGGAGTCTATTCATTGATTTGAAACAGAATACACCGGAAGACGACAGACTAAAACTTAATATATTTGAAAACAAGAATATGATTGGTGGAGGTGTTTCTGAAGAGTATATCAGCAGAAAAGAACTAGAACCACCTCAGTTTAAAGAATCATTTCAAAGTGAACAGACGTATTTACCGGACGAGAAAGAAATCATGCCTTCATGTGATGATTGTGGTGTAGTCTTTGAAAGCGTTCCGGATTTAGCTAGACATATGAATAAGTGGTGCCCGGAAAATAATGAATTAAAAAGAAAAAGGGAATTTGAGGATGAAGATATACCCTCAAAGAAGTCTCGTGTAAACGAAATTGATATAGAAGATGGAGAAGATATGGCTTTTATAAAATTAGCTGAACTTGCCAGAGAGGCAAATGCAGATATATGGGAAGAAAAAGTTGATAAATACATGAATGGTGACATGAAAGAAGGCCACGCCATGAGTAAGGCTAATCGCAAACTAAAAGACGAGGATATGGATCAGTTTTTGTCCAGATATAGTAGTTTAATTGAGTATTTACTACAGTTGCAAAATGGTAAACTGCATGGCAAAGTCATGAAAATGATTACAGAATTAGTTAACGATGGCATGGACTACGAGAAAGCTATTAAAGTAGCCATCAGGAAATATAAACCTATGTTGGAAAGTTTTCTAGATGAAGCTATTGATAACGAAACAAATATTGATGGTTCTGAAAGTGAAAATAGCATTGATTACGATGAAGAGGAAGAGGAGGAGGAGGAGGATGAAGACGATGAAAGCTCAACTATATAAATATGAGAACGTTGTACTCTGTATATTATTCTATAGTCATCATTCCATGTGTAAAGATGGTCTCTTGGGAAAAGTACTTGAGGAATATTTATTACAATCCAGCTAACCCAGCGAGTTTTGCAGGGCCTGATAAACTGTACAGATTTGTTCGAACAGATGGAAAATTCGTTCTCAGTAAATATAAAATAAGAAAATGGCTACAACGACAGGAACCATACAGTTTACAAAGACCATTAAAAAGGTCGTTTAAACGGAACAGAGTTATCGTTATTGGAATAGACGACCAATGGGATGTCGATTTGATGGACATGTCTAAATTTTCGAAATTTAACAGTGGATATAATTTCATATTGATGGTGATTGACATATTCTCTAAATATGTATGGCTAAGACCTCTAAAGAATAAGAAAGGCGAATCCGTGGCGAATGCTTTGAAACATGTTTTATCAGAAGGAAGATCACCAAACAGAATAAGAACAGATAAAGGACAAGAATTCAGAACAAGATTAGTAGAATCTCTCCTAAAACAGAGAAATATCCAACATTTATTTGCACAAAATACAGAAATCAAAGCTAATTACGTTGAAAGAGTTATCAAAACTATTAAATCAAAAATCATGAGATATATCACCAGTAAGCAGTCATATGACTATGTGGATAACTTACAGAATTTTGCTAACAGCTACAATAAGACCTTCCATAGAACGATTGGCATGGCACCAGATAAAGTCAACATATCTAAAGAGACCAACCTGTGGTGGAAAATGTATTGGCCGAAAAGATTACAACCTAAGACGAAGAAAGCACGAAAACCTTTCCGTTTCAAAATCGGTGATAAAGTTCGGATTACATACATGAGAAATCCTTTTACCAGGGAATACGATGAGAAATGGAGCGGAGAGATATTTAAAATATCTCAAAGAATATTACGTGGTGGGCTTCCAGTTTATCGACTTATTGATTTTCAAGACGAAGAAATTTCAGGAACCTTCTACCAATCAGAAGTGCAGAAAGTGGATGTTCGGGAAGACGATATGTGGAAAGTTGAAAAAATCCTCAAAACGAAAGGCAAAGGACCCAACAAACAATATTATGTGAAATGGTTACACTGGCCAAAGAAATTCAACTCTTGGATTAAAGCTCGCGATTTATCTGATATTTGAGAGAGTTAATTCTATCCCGGAAAGACTAACTTCAAGTCCCGACAGTTTACACCCCTGCACGAAAGATAGCATACTGTTGGCCCTTTCGTGAGGTTAGAGATACTGTTGAGTGGTAGACGATTCTCTAATCCTTTTATCTCGATGTATAAAATAGTTATAATATATAATTTTGTTATTATGTAAAGGCACCATGTGGATGGCTCTCCGACCCATGGTTGTCTGAATTGACGGGGATATTAAATATTGTACATACTATTGTTATTATTATTACAAGTGTGGTACCAAGAAGCCGGAAAAAAAAAAAAAAAAAAAAAAAAAGGAATACAATCACACAAAAGGAGAATCAATTTGGATAATTCCTACATAAATAAAACTTTGAATCGATACCTACAAACACACACACACACACACACACATGTACATACACATACACACATACACATCTGTACATTAATCAATAAAAAAAAAAAAAAAAAAAAAAAAAAATACAATTAATAAATGTCATAATATCTAAAAATGACGTCATAGAAATAAGCCTCCCATCGGGAGGCTACCTCTCAGGAGGCTACCTTTTCCCCATAGGGTTAACATTAGACAAAGTGGCCCAGAACCCCCACTTCCCCCACTACTAATAATAAAAAAAAACAAAGATTCATACAGAACTTGCACTAGACAACATTGTTTATCTCAGAAATCTACTAAATAAAAGTACAATTCTTAAAATGTATTCGACTTTTTTTGTTGTTAAAAAATTATATCGGACGTTTTATTTTATGATGGATGTTTTAGCGCGGTTCATTTTTTTTTTATCCTGCACAACAACAATATAAAGTGCAAATCTACTTTAGTATTCCATGTAGTAAATATATTTATATAAGGTAATATGATACCTCCTTAATCAAATCCTTGTTAAATAAGGGACTGATCGTCGTTTCACATCTCTTATTACTATAATATACATCAACATAAGTTTGAAATTGGCTATTTTAAAATATTTGTTTACCTACATTTTAAGTGTACCAGGAAAAACGGGATTGTTTACGATGTTTCTATTTAAGTTAGTAAATGAGAAATTTCAATGTAAGTTTTCCTTGCTGTTATTGGTGGCGAATTGCCAGATTGTTTAGTTTGTACTGATACATGTATACGCATATATCTGTTTGTTTACATTTTATCAAGTACTACAGGATTGTTTTTTTTTATTTGCTGTAAACAATGAGAATATTTTAGTTTTTCTGCACATCAGATTCCAAATACTAATACAATATTGACGTCATTAGTTCTGAACGATCATGAAATATTTACCACTGGACGTTAAGTAACCAACAGTCAATCAATATATATTTACATATTCTCATAATACATTTTTTTCAAATACATGTAAGAGTTAGTTATGCATAATGCAATGCTCTCGTACAGTAATATTCTGTGGAGTGGCTAAATATCAAATTTCCTTTTAACATGTTGACTACTAGTACTTTTCTTCATGGATTTTTTTTGCTACTAAAATCACAAGTATTTTTTGTTGCAGAAACACTTTTTACTTATATATTTACACTCGTGAACTTTATAATGCTGTATGATTGTCAGACAATGATATACACAAGTTAGAAAAGATAATTCTCGTCCTTACTAACATGAATCAATTAACACTGGACTTAATAATTAACAACCAATTATTATAAATCAATCAAAGAACAAAACGGACGAAAAACTACGAACGAAACTCTTGGTCATATACATTTTCTATCAGAATTTAGCAAAACGGAATGTGTATACGCCTTGTAAATATACAAAACATTAATTTCTGAAAAGTGTTTATATATCACAACTGTCAAAATAATATACAAATTGGAAAGATGTGTCGACACTAATTTTATAAATTGTATATAGTACATGTATGTTATTATAAAAGATAAACAGAAAACCACACATGCTCCTGCATAAATTTTACACAAACACGGGTATTTATCATGTTTATCTCGTAGGATAATTCATCAATTTGGTCCTTTTTGTGATCTAGCAATGTAAATAAAATTAAGAGTGGAATATGTCAAAAAGACAACAACCCGATCAAAGAGAAGACGACAGCAGTAGGCAACCAATGGGTACTCAGCATAGCGAGAAAATCCCGCACCCGGAGGTTGTCCTCATCTGGCCCCTAAATACAATTGTGTACTAGTAAGTTGCATTAAATAAGAAAAGACGAAAACAAATCTTACCTTTGTTTCAATGCTACAAATAATCGGCAATAGTATTATAGGTGTCAGAATTATGATAAAAATGTTCCTCAATCGAAATAAATCTCGTAATACACCCATCTCTCGGTTATAAATTGTGATGGTTTAAATCATATATATAACCAATCCCTTTCTCACTATATTTGTTATTTTAATAATTTTACAAATATAGCATGTATGTTATTATAAAAGATAAACAGAAAACCACACATGCTCCTGCATAAATTTTACACAAACACGGGTATTTATCATGTTTATCTCGTAGGATAATTCATCATAAATAAAGGTATACATATCTAAAATATAAAGTATTCAACTTACTAGTACACAAAATATATATATTTGGTATATATACAAACTGTCAACTTCTCTTCAAATGTGACATGCAGGTATCGCTATATACATACATTGTTGTAGATAGGTGTGACTTTACCTTTCTTTAATAGTTTACGAAAGTACCTCAAATGAGATTAACGTACCGACAATAAACCGTTTGAAGTAAATCAGGAAATAAACTGTATAACATTATCTATAATCAAAGAGATAGAACAGAAAGGGATTAGTTTTCAGATACAAGCTTTAAGGGTTTTTGAAGGAAATTACCGCTTAAGATAACCCGATTCAAAATTTTAGTAACACTCCATTATAGATTTAATGCTGTAGAGGGTGTAGAGGGTGTGTACTTCTCGTTTGATTAGAAAATGTATAATGGGGGGGGGGTATCATGTTTCATCATAAAATCGTTCAAAATATTTTTCGGTTCGGTTGGATTGCACTCCCTCGGGGTCCACTTCCTATATTCAATTAAGATGATAGGACGTGCCGCTGGAATAGGTCACACATTTAATTCTGGTATCTATGATGAGTTTATTTTCCTAGCTTGAAAATATATGAATAGTTTGGGAAAACTATAAGTTTAAGATATTGTCAACAAACTTCTCATTATTTGTTATATGAACAGCCATGTAATAATGTCACAGCCGAAAATCTCGCCGGAAGTCAACATTATTCTCGGAATCTGAGCCTTTGGTATTCCACTTTTTCCAAAAAATAAACCTTACCAAGATGGTAAAAATGTCCAGTTTCAACGCAATATATAAAAAGGTATACATATCTAAAATCTAATGTTCTATAAACGGTCGGATTGACAAAATCATAACGAGACCCCCTGTCAATTGGGTGTTGCTAAACGGCGGAAACGGAAAACGGAACGGACATGGAAACGTAAAGAAATTTTTATAAAGACGGAATTTAGGGGGGGGGGGGGGGGAAATAAAGAAATATGAAAATCAATAGATCTTTATTGCTGGTATTTTTTCTATTAAAAGTGTCTATCTATTCATCATATAATTCAATATAACAGGCGAACATGCAAGTGAGAAAACTCGTCATATACAATGTAACTAAGGTCGATAACTCCTATAAGAAGTCATTTGACCGCTTTGACGCGAATGGACATAACTAAAGGCAGAGCTCAACATTCTAAAACAATTGAGATGATGAAAACGGGAAATATGTCATAGAGGCAACAACCCGACTAAAGAGCAGATAACGTTCGAAGGCCATCAATGGGTCTTTAACGCATCGAGAAAATCCCGCACCCGTAGGTGGTATCAGCTGGCCTCTAAATAAAAGTGTGTACTAGTTCAGTGAAAATGGGCTTCTCACTGAACTTCAACACATATAAATGAGATTAAATTAAAAAGATAAAAGACTAACAAAGGCCAGGTTCCTGACATGGGACAGGCGCAAAAATTCGGCTGGGTAAAACATGTTTTGTGAGACCCGCCCCCCCTCCCCTATACCTCTTGCCAACGTAGAATAAAGAAACACATATGAAGCAATACACGCAGTAAAACTAATTTTAAAAGAAGTCCGAGTCCGATGTCGGATTAGACATGTTTTTCACACCAGGTTTTCGTTATTCATTACGTTTTTTACTGAAGAGACAGCACTTGAATTTTGTCCCTATGTTTTAATTTTAACCTTGTCGGCTATCTTGGCTGATAGACAGGGTTATTAAACACAGTTTTTAAACTAGATACACCAATGGTAATTGTTGAAAAATTTAACCAAAACTAGCAGGCGATCCTTAAATTTCGTAACAGTTAACAAAGACGAAATCGGAAGACGAACGCCAAGTGACGAGCAAAAATCACTTATCAGGGTCAGGTCAGATATTTTAATTAATAATAATTTAATGGAATAGTTAGCTAACGTGATTTTGAAGAGAACAATAACAAGCTTTCTTTATTGAAAACAATATTGCACATTTTTGGACAATGTTAACAGGATGAGTACAGAATTCGGGTTAACATGTCAATACCTTGTGATATGACCACGTCATGCATTTATGACCGCCTGACACCTCCGTCGCATGAAATTAATAAGACGTCGAGTGCTCGGTGCGTTCCTGGTAGGTAATTTCGCCCCATACCATGATTCCGCCACCACCAAACCGATCTGTTTCCTGCACGCACGTATCAGAAAATCGTTCATTGCTTCTCCGGTAGACCCCGGCTCTGGCGTCGCTAAATTTCAAGTTGAATTTAGATTCATCGGTAAAAAGAAACTGTCTCAATGTTAGCCTATTCCATCGAATCCGTACCCGTGTCCATTGAAGTCGCGCCATCCTGTGACGCTGCGTAAGGATAGGTCCTTTCAATGGACGACGAGCTCTTAGACCAACTTGACGCAATCGGTTACGAACTGTTTGAGCAAATATTCTGTTGTTATGTCTTCCGTGGGTTTGTCGTGCAGTTTGTGACGCGTTTACAAATCGATTCCGGAGATGAATGATGCGGATGTGTCTGTCTTGACGTAACGTCGTTTCACGTGACCTGTCACTACAGGGCGATCATTTGTTGTACCAGTATCTTTAAGACGAGTCTTAAGCCTTGCAATAGTAATTCAAGAGACATTAAAATGATTTGCAACCTGCACTTGAGTCATTCCTGCTGCCAACATCCCAATAGCTCGTTCTCTCTCATTTTGGCGTAGAAGTGGCATTCTTTTACGTGTTACTTTTTTCAATTTATTAAAGCGACATTTGTTTAAAAATCGTGTTCGATACAAAAAATGACAAAAAGGACAACTCGATTCCAGCTCTATACAGGTAAATTTTTGAAAAAAATGGATATTTGTTTGAAATCAGAAAATGACGTCACGTCATTTCCGATAGTTTTGTAAATGAGTATTTGATAGATAAATCATTCAGGTTACTAGTTGTAATCATGAAAGTATTTGAAATTTATATAAGCGAAATTTTCAAATTAAAAACCAATGTAACGTTTCTTTTTTTGCCTAATATAGTATGCTACAACATAATGCTTTAACGTCTAGATTATTATAATATTACCAATGCTTTACGTCTTAGATGCATGATTTTTTTTTATTAGTTGTTAGTGGCTTTAAACTAACTGTCAGTTAACTCCGAGTACTCTCAGATCTGTACCTACTAGTGACTTTTTGTTGTTGGGATGTACAAGTACCCGGCCACGTCCACTTGCCGTATTTGTGTCCATCTGATGAGTTGAGCCTTTTCAACTGATTTGTTTTTTGTTCGTTCTTATGTTGTTATGTTATACCACTGTCCAGGTTAGGGGAGGGTTGGTCTCCTGCTAGAATGTTAAACCCCGCCAAATTCTGTATGTATGTTAAACATCAAACAGGTCCAACAGGCCGTTGTTTCTTGGGTATATAAAAGAACTATTCTGGGTCAGGTGTTATTTAGTAAATGATATCTTGGCAAATCGTGTGTTTGGCCAGTAGAAACATCCAAACGATCAGATGCATAGTGTTAAATAAAGTATCGTTTCCGTCATTCAAAAAGAACAGAGCACGGAATGAATTTTCAGTTGTCTTGACATAGCACCCAAATCCTTAAAGACGATCAAAATAAAAAAAGTAACTTTCAAATTTCAATATTCCTTTTGTGTGAATGAATAATAATGCATGTGTATGTTAACGGATCCAAGTGTCCTATGTACATGTTGGATCTATTTACCCTTCCTGAGCAGGTTTTTCGTGGGGTTCGTGTTGCTCATGCAGTCTTTAGTTGATATGTTGTGTTTTATGTACAATTTTTGTCTGTTTGTCTTTTGGTCTTTTTGGTCTTTTTTCTTTATATATAATGCTTTTCCTATGTAAATACCAAACAGCATACTCTAGTATTACAAGGATATACTAAACAAATCCCTGAGTATTGTAATAGGTGAGAAAGGCTTTGTATAGTGAAAGATTTTGTCCTTTTTTTCATAAAAATAAAGTATATACAAGTTTCTATTCCAGTTCCTTGGTTTCGGATTTTGTCCATACACCATCGTCCTATTTGGTTTCTTTTATGTTTTCTTTCCATTATACAAGAAATGATGCAACGAAAAATCACCAATGCAGAGCAAAGCAACAAGATACACCACATCACTAATTTTGATTCAAGGCAATTAAAAAAGAAACAAAAACTAGAGGCTCACCTTGGTCTATGTGAATATTAAACAAAGGACACAGATGGATTCAAGACAAAATTGTGGTTTGGTGATGGTGATGTGTTTGTAGATGTTACTTTACTGAACATTCTTGCAATTATCTCTATCTATAATGAACTTGGCCCAGTGGTTTCAGTGGAAAATGTGAAAATTGTTAAAAAATGCATATGACTATATAAAGGGCAATAACTCCTTAGGGAGTCAATTGACCATTTTGGTCATGTTGACTTCTTTTGAGGTCTTACTTTGCTGTACATTATTGCTGTTTACAGTTTATCTTTATCTATAAAAATATTCAAGATAATAACCAAAAACAGCAAAATGTCCTTAAAATTACCAATTCACCGGCAGCAACCCAACAAAGGGTTGTCCGATTGGTCTGTAAATTTCAGGGCAGATAGATCTTGACCTGATTAACAATTTTACACCATGTCAGATTTGCTCTAAATGCTTTGGTTTTTGAGTTATAACCCAAAAACTGCATTTTACCCCTATGTTCTATTTTAGCCGTGGCAGCCATCTTGGTTGGTAGACCAAGTCACCGGACACATTTTTTGAACTAGATACCCCAAAGATGATTGTGGCCAAGTTTGGATTAATTTGGCCCAGTAGTTTCAGAGAAGAAGATTTTTAGTAAAAGATTACTAAGATTTACGAAACATGGTTAAACATTGACTATAAAGGGCTATAACTCCTAAAAGGGTCAACTGACCATTTCGGTCATGTTGACTTATTTGTAAATCTTACTTTGCTGAACATTATTGCTGTTTACAGTTTATCTCTATCTATAATAATAATGTTCAAGATAATAACCAAAAACAGCAAAATTTCCTTAAAATTACCAATTCAGGGGCAGCAACCCAACAACAGGTTGTCCGATTCATCTGAAAATTTCAGGGCAGATAGATATTGACCTGATAAACAATTTTACCACATGTTAGATTTGCTCTAAATGCTTTGGTTTTTGAGTTACAAGCCAAAAACTGTATTTTACCCCTATGTTCTATTTCTAGACGTGGCGGCCATCTTGGTTAGTTGGCCGGATCACCGGACACATTTTTTAAACTAGATACCCTAATGATGATTGTGGCCAAGTTTGGTTTAATTTGGCCCTTTAGTTTCAGAAGAGAAGATTTTTGTAAAAGTTAACGACGCAGGACGACGACGGACGACGGACGCAAAGTGATGAGAAATTTCACTTGGCCCTTTGGGCCAGATGAGCTAAAAAGGCTATTTATAGAATCGAGGTCGATGGCAATCGTTTTTTAGGACTATAGAGAATTTGTTTGTGTTGTTGGGTTGCTATCTTTTTGACATTGATCAAACTTTTTTTTTAAGGAAAGTCGAAAAGAGTATCCTGAATCGCAGGAAAGATGTACGCATGGACTTATCAAATGTTTTAAAAACAAAGTTTCATCATCTCCTTTTCTTTTTGGTTATTTTATCTATACCGGCACGCCTGTCCCAAGTCAGGAGCCTCTGGCCTTTGTTAGTCTTGTATTATTTTAACTTTTAGTTTTTTGTGTACAATTTGCGGTTTAGTATGGCGTTCATTAACACTGAACTAGTATATATTTGTTAAGGGGCCAGCTGAAGGACACCTCCTGGTGCGGGAATTTCTCGTTGCATTGAAGACCTGTTGGTGACCTCCTGGTGAGGGAATTTCTCGTTGCATTGAAGACCTGTTGGTGACCTCCTGCTGTTGTCTGCTCTATGGTCGGGTTGTTGTCTCTTTGGCACATTCCCCATTTCCATTCTCAATTTTATGTTTTATATAGTATTACACATGTTCCTAAGACAAAAACAGAGGAATGAATTTAAAATAAAAGATTTTAAAGCATACGGAGTATTGAAATAATTACCAGATGTTAATTCTCTTTGTTTCCGTTTCCGTTCTGTATTTTGTCCGTTTTCCGTTTCCGCCGTTTAGCAACACCCCTTTCAATTGAGTATTAAATCACATGCACATCCCCGGAGACACCACCCCCGCTCCTTAAAAATCCGAAATCCGCCCTTGCATCCACAGCTAAACAAAAATCATAGCACGTGTTTATATATAAGCGTGTATGTAAAGTGCGGATCCTAAAATATCATTTTCACTGTATATGCCATGCATTTCTGATGTGGAATGGTAAATGAACAGACGAAAACATTATAATTTTTTAAGAAAATGAAGAAATATAGTTTAAATGTATATGTTTAGTAATAAATAATACAAGTTAGACAAATTTAGAGATGGGAACGGGTTTTTATCGCGCCGAGAGCCATCTGTATGTGAAATATATACCGAAATAGGTGAATATTTAGGACGTTTTACGAACAAATCGTGCAGGTGATTAAAAATTAGCAGGAAAGATGTAGTTGCAAAAGAACATTAATTTTAACACAATTATTACATTGTAATGTTGTATAACGTAGAATAGCTTTTGTTATTCAGTTTGTACATATTGTATTGAATTCCACTATGGTGCTATTTTTATGCGAGTCATGTTTACTGTTGAATAAATGATACTTTACCTTCATTTTTACTGTAGAGCGATTCATTAGTATTGTATATGCGGTGCATTTTCACTGTATGAATTTTATTCATATTTATGCATTAAGTTCCTAATTCAGCCGACTTGCTCAAACCATAATTAAAGTAAGAAAAGGATTTGATAGTGCTGACTTTGAGATGGAAAGTTTGATTGAACACTCCAATAAATTCAATAGAGTTAATATTTATTTAAAATATAACACATCATAGTCATAATATAACAACATGTGGATCATTTAAGAGCTGAAAGTGTTTTAAATTAATGAATTTGATAAAACTCATGTTTGTGCAGTAGTCATTATACGCATGTGCAAACAAATTTTATCATTGGATTTCGAGTATGGGTCTATTTACAGAGCAGAAGAATCATATAATAGAGTTTTTTTATAATTCATCAGCATCTTTATTTAAAGTGTAGTTATATTTATCCAATGTAATGACACTTCATCACTGAATACGTACATCTATCATGTCTATCGAAATAGAATGGGATAAAAAACAACAATACTTTTCTAATATTTTTTTATAAATCACTTCTGGACCAATTTCAATGATTTCAATGGTTTTGAAGTAAGATTTTTGATTTTGGGTCCGGTTTTAAATTGGCCCAAAAGGCCCAAAATAAAACTTGAGGTTGTTTGGTAGGCTAAATCCATACATGATTGTGTATACATTTTTTTTTTTTTTTTTTAATTTTTGGCCCATTTAACAAGTTTGTGGGGTCCAAACTGTCAATAAATAAATTCTTTTGGATTTTAACAACAATTGAATATTTGGGGTACTTTGACATGCTGAATCTCATCGTGTTTTTAAATTTGGGATTTCGGTATTTTGGGCCAAGTTATCGAAATGGTCCACATTGATATTCAAAGGGTCCGACATTCAACATTTTTTTTTTATTTCATAAAAAAAAGAGTCTAGCTTGAATGTTGTGTACATACTTAACCCAAACTGTTCAGGGTTTGACCTCTGTAGTATCAAGGGTGCTCTACAACACGTTCATCATGTACGGTACCAATGCAACTTTATCAGTTTACATTTTTGACAGAAAAAGTTTGCCCTACACAACTTGACTTGCTTTGGATAATTTATATGTCACATGTCGTTTCATTTTTTTACAGTAAAGAACATGCAAGCAACAGTCCAGCTAAAAACTATCTTTCCTTTAGAATATGGATATTGAAGCATTTGGGGTTAACGATAGGGGAGGCAAGTGAAAATGAATCACAGAAAAAGTTAAGAAGTAGGAGTCTTCGTACCAATGCACTTATTGCCCTTTCAAGACAAAATGCTAGTTTGCACAGGCATAAGAAGATCAACAAAAATGAGTTACGCAAATGTGACCACTGTGAATTAAAATTTTGAGACTTCTCAATGAACATAAAAACTGATAGCATGGAGAAGGCCTAATTTGTACCCATTGTTCCCAACACTTCAAAAGCAGAACTGGGCAGTGGTCGATCAGACCTTTTTGTAAGGCGGACCTAAAGGGGGCGCTCCATCTCACGCTTCAGTGATTCCCTATATATTCAACCAAATTATTCTAGTTCCCCGGATACGCCTATGCTGGCCTGGCTTACCATATGAAGAAAGCAATAGGAACTTTTAATCACATCTGCTCTTTTTGTAGTAAAACTTAAAAATGCTTCGCTGACCGCAGAGGTTTTTCTGTGTCATATACAGTCACTGACCCGATATCACTTTTCCTCATGAATATTTAAATAGAAGTTGCCGAAATAATAGTTAATTATTCATACGACCTCTTCAACCTGTTCTTGTTTCCAATGCATACAACGATGCGTGGAACGACTCAATTTGTTTTTTTTTTGCAATTGTTGGAAAAACATATTTCATTTGTTAATATTTTTTGTTTGCAACTTATAAATCATTATGTTTTATGCTTATGGTTGATATTTAAGTCCATACTCAAACGATTTCGTTCACCATCGAGTGTAGGTTTCAACAGGTAAATGTACATTTCATTGTGTTGTATATTTCTCCGCGAGTATAATATGAGGCCCTTTTAAAAGGAACTTCCCCAAATATTTAAATCAAATAAATAACCTCGATGCATTAAACAACAATTGAGAATGGTTTTTTTTAGATTGCAGTATAAAGACAATAATAGTGCATTGACTTGATATATCAACGATATAAGGATTCGGCCCGAAACGAGGAAATAGCTCGGCACAGCCTCGCATTTCCCCGTTTCTAAGCCTCATCCTTATATCGTTGATATGTCAAGTCAATGCACTATTATTGTCTTTATAAATAAACCTTGTAGTACACTTTTAGAGAGATTCATACACTTAAACACAAGATATTGTCTGGAAACTAGAAACATGATTTTTTTTACCATTTCTTTTGTCCCTAATTTCTGCATGTTTGGGGCAATTGTTCCCGAACCTAATCCCAGTCTTCCCTTCGTGATATTGTTCCTTGTGGTACAATGCCAGAAAGATCCAAAAACTAACACACAAGTAATTTTCCGGAAACTACAAAGTTAACTCCTTTTTGTTCCTTCATTCCTAAACTATTAGTACCATAACCCCCAAAACAAATCCTAACCTTCTACTTGTGGTATTGAATACTGTGGTACAATATCAGAGCAATCGAAATTCCTATACACAAGTAATTATCCTGAATATAAAAACAAATGCTTCTTTTATGCCCCTTTTTCGTAAACAGTTGGAACCATCATTCCCAAAATTATCCCAACATTCCTTTTGTGGTATTGAACCTTCTTTAAAATTTATATAGATCCATTCACTTAAATTGAAGTTGTCCGGAAACCAAATGTGTCATCGGACGACGCAGACGATGACGACATCATAGCAATATACGAACCGAAAAAAATTGCGGTCGTATAAAAACAACACTTTGATGGCCATGTCAACAGGCACCTAAACAACAAGCCCTATAAATTTAAGAAATGCGAGAGGTCATTTTTTTTACAGATATAATTTGAAACAACATGCACCCAAGAAAACAACAAAAAGTATCAGTGTGATTTGTGTAATCAGGAATTTGCAACTTCCAAAGACCTAGCGAATCACAAAGCAGGGAAACATGGCAATCATAAATACATAAATACAGTTCACACATGTCAATACTGTGAGAAAACGTATAAATGGCCAGCCAGTTTTTGTAGACATAACATACAAGTTATAAATAGATATAAATATTAAAGTAATCAAATAAGTTCTTCATTTGTTACAAGTCTAATTATCACATTAATCTAAAATAAAAATTCATCGCATCTTCGAAAATTCTACATCAGAAATGAATGCCATACAGTGATAATTTATCGCATCTATAGTAAAAATGGATCGCTTTTAATAATTTGTATTCTATATCATGTTACTTACATTTATAACACATATTTGAACTTTAATACTGTTATTTTACAATAAAAAGACACATCATAATGAAAATATGTTAAAATTTAGTTTCAAATCAATTATTTTGGTAATTTCAAAACGTAAACAAATACAGTTTTCCCATGATCCTTTATTCTACAATGAACATACTCGCATACAACAGTGAAAATGAACTGACTGGATTCGTATTTTCTATACACTGAGCGTTGCTACGGGGTAAATGGGTCAAACTTTGTTTCGTCTATTAGGAGGGTATGAGAAAGCTTCTGTAACAAGTGGTTAAACTGTGATATTTTTATCGAGGTGATCTTGAATGTATGACAATGAAAATTACAAGAACAAATAGACTCTGCCAACCGATCAGTCTAAGAACAATCCCACCAACCCCGCTCCCTTCCAGATTTAAAATGTCTGATTTTTTTATTGTTTTTTATCGTTATGGGAGGAAGGTTCTTCTTATCCCTTACGTACAATGTATTTCTCCATATAAAGACCCTTATGATGTTTACAATATTAAATATTCCAATACATATCTACCCTCTTTCGTGTGCAGCATCTTCTAACTAAGAATCGTTGAGTTGATAAATAATTATTATATATACATGTATCTGTAGTACTGAATATGTTTGTAACAAGAATAGCGGTCTTTTTTTTGTATTGTCATTTGTTTTATACAACTTTTTTTATTATGTTCTAGTAAGCTGGAAAAAATGTACACTCACTTATAGACCAAAGTATTTCATGAAGTGTGACTTAAGGATGTTGTAAAACTACTTAAATGTACTACTCCACGTGAATATGTCATCCGTATAGAAAACGTGCGAATCGAGATGATTCATTTTCACTGTTATATACGAGTATTACCATTGTAGAATAAAGAATGACGAAACAAGAATGTGTCCATAGTACACGGATGCCCCACTCGCACTATCATTTTCTATGTTCAGTGGACCGTGAAATCGGGTAAAAACTTTAATTTGGAATAAAAATTAGAAATATCATATCATAGGGAACATGTGTACTAAGTTTCAAGTTGATGTAACTTTAACTTCATCAAAAACTACCTTTACCGAAAACTTTAACCTGAATTTCGCACTATCATTTTCTATGTTCAGTGGACCATGAAATTGGGGTCAAAACTATAATTTGGCATTACAATTAGAAAGATCATATCATGGGGAACATGTGTACTAAGTTTGAAGTTGATTGGACTTCAACTTCATTAAAAACTACCTTGACCAAAACTTTAACCTGAAGCGAACGGACGCACAGACGTACGCACAGACGGACGAACGAACGAACGGAGGCACAGACCAGAAAACATAATGCCCCTCTACTATCGTAAGTGGGGCATAAAAAAACGTTTCGACTTGAAAATGCAAAATAATTTCTTTTAATGAACACGCATTTGTGTAATGAATTAACAATATGAACATGCTTGCATCAATTTACTATATCACAGGGTTTTCAAAACAATCCATTTAATATTATTCCAAAATCATGAATTGTTTTTCTGTCATTTATAATTCTACATTAGAAAAATATAGTATATTCAGTGAAAATGGTGATTTAGGATCGGCACTTTATTATGCCCCACCTACAATAGTAGAGGAGCATTATGTTTTCTGGTCTGTGCGTCCGTCTGTTCGTCCGTCCGTTCGTCCGTTCGTCCCACTTCAGGTTAAAGTTTTTGGTCAAGGTAGTTTTGTATGAAGGTGAAGTCCAATCAACTTCAAACTAAGTATAAATGTTCCCTATGATAATTTTTTTATGATCTTTCTAATTTTAATGCCAAATAAGAGTTTTTACCCCAATTTCATAGTCCACTAAACATAGAAAATGAAAGTGCAAGTTTCAGGTTAAAGTTTTTGGTCAAGGTAGTTTTGGATGAAGTTGAATTCCAATCAACTTGAAATTTAGTATACATGTTCCCTAATATGATAATTCTAATTTTAATGCCAATTTAGACTTTTTACCCTAATTTCATAGCCCACTAAGCATAGAAATTGATAGTGCAAGTTTCAGGTTAAAGTTTTTGGTCAAGGTAGTTTTGAATTAAGTTGAAGTCCAATCAACTTGAAACTTAGTATCAAGTTCCCTATGATATGATCCTTCTAATTTAATGCCAATTTAGACTTTTTACCCTAATTCTATGGTCCACTAAACATAGAAAATCTTAGTGCGAGTGGGACATTCGTGTACTATGGACACATTCTTGTTTTTTTATTTGTCATAACTTCAGTTTCTCTTCGTTTAAGTAATCAGTTCAAATACACTCTGTAGTTATCTACTCGATTTTAAAGTGCTTGGTCGATGTACACATACAGAATGTGGCCGGGTTAAACCTGTAAGCGGGATCACAAACCCTCTCCTAACCTGTTATATCTGTTTTACAGATGACGACATATAGTTTTCAGTATAATAAGAGAATACGGTCGTTACACATGCAACAGGAGAAGAGTACATTGTACCACTAGACGTAAAGTACAACAAGACAAAACGACAATTACACGTAAAGCAAGAAAATACGACCATTACATATATAACAGGTGAAAACGATCATTGCACATACAACAAAAGAAAACGAAAATTACACATAAAACAAGAGGAAACGGCCAAAACACACAAATGTAGAAAACGGATACTCATACAAAACGAGAAAACTACAATTATACAATAAAAGAGAATATGGTCATTACGTGTACAAGAAGACAAACTGCAATTACACATGCAACATGAGACAACGGTCATTAGACATACAAAAGGAGAAAAAACAGCCGTTGTACATATAACAGAAGACATAAAACATGATAACGCGGCTATTACACAAACAAAAGGAGAAAACATTCATTTTAAAAGAGAATACGGTCATGACACGTAAAACCGGAGAAATCGGCCATTTACACATTAAACAAGAGAATACGGCTATTAAACATACGGTAGGAGAAGACGACAATAACATACGCAACCGACAAAAAAAAAAAAAAAAAAAAAACGAATTTGCAATGCAATTGGAAAGAAAGGCCATTTTACATACATCAGGAGAAAATGGCCATCAAACATCAGGGGTATTTCAAACATAACAAATGAAAACGGCAATATCACACATAAGACCAGAGAAAACGGCCATTTCACATAAGAATACGGTCATTTCACATAAGAATACGGCCATTTCACATATAATAGGAGAAAAAGTTTATAGCTCATGCAACAGAAAACAAGACTTTCAAAAGTAAAAAACGGACATTTCATATAAAACT
This sequence comes from Mytilus edulis, assembly GCF_963676685.1. Classification (NCBI taxonomy): domain Eukaryota; kingdom Metazoa; phylum Mollusca; class Bivalvia; order Mytilida; family Mytilidae; genus Mytilus; species Mytilus edulis. Next base: position 26,553,005 of record NC_092349.1, on the reverse strand, counting down.
AAAGAATACGGCCAGTGCATATACAATAGGTGAAAACGGTCACTAGACATATAACAGGGAAAAAAACCGGCCATCACACATTAAAAAGGTGAAAATGGCCATCACAAATTAAAAAGGTGAAAATGGCCATTACACATAAGACTAGAGGACAAGAACAGTAAACCAACAAAAAGAGATAACAACCGTCATTTATAAAACGAGAGAACGGTCATTACCCATCCAAACAGACAAAAAACTATCACCAGCCGAATACAATGTTCTATTGCAAGTCAGGAATATGACAGTTCTTGTCCATTCGTTTTTGTTGTGTTTTGTCATTTGATTTTGCCATGTGATTATGGACTTTCCGATTAGATTTTCCTCTGAGTTCAGTATTTTTGTGATTTTACTTTTTGCAAATACTTAATAAAACTAAGATGAATTGACTTCGGTCTAAAAATAGGATTTTTATTTTTACAAAAGTAGACTTCCGTTACAGATGCAAGTGTTATTTACAATGTCAGTGTTATTTAGTCCATGCTTAAAGATGTCTGGTTGTTTATGGAAACCAAATACAGCTTCTCCCCACGTCTCCGTTCCTATAACCAGTACAACTATTCCAAGTATATTCATCAAAAAACCAACTTTAACCTGAAATAAAACATTGGTATGTTTCATCTTATTTATCAATGTAGTTATTTTTGTTATCATATGTACTTATTGTTCGAGAAATAACCAATTAAATTTGATTTAATTGTGGATTTCTGGTGTTTTAGTGCCACTTTTAAGCATTGCATTTAGGCTATTTCGTGGCGTAGCTTTATTTGGGACATTTTTACCTATTGTGTTTGCTTGCTTTGCTCACTCCTTGTTGTAAATATACTGCAAGTTGATGCGACTGTCTTACAAGTAAGAGGCTAATTAGCTTTAAAAACAGGTTTAATCCACTCATGCTTACACAAGCAAATGCATTTACCAAGTTAGAAATAAGTTGTTATTAATCAGTATGAGCGTTTGATTTGACATTTTTTACACTTTTTTAGGACTAATGAATAAAATACAATTGCTCTGATTGGTAAAGAAGTATTATATCAACCGTATTTGGATAAAAGAAAATCACAATGAATTTCTGTCAGAGAAATAACCAAACAACTGTATTAGAACCAAAAATAAACTCACATTGTGATTGTTGCATTGTTTCATAAATGACTAATGAAGTGTATTTAACAGATTAATTATACCAATTGTGAAATATCTTAAGGTGGCTCGGGACTATTCGACTGCGCATAATTTCACGCATAAATTACAAAAGTATTTGTCGTAATTTTTTTTCATATTTTGATTGATTAGAAATATTAAATCATTGTAGTTATGTGACTAAGATAATATTTTCGTTATAATCGGTATTTTTTAAAGGGTCAAAATGACGTTTCACCCATTTTTACCATTTTCCCGTCAAAATTTGGGTTGTAAGGCAAAATATTTTTTTTTCCTTATCGGTGACCTATGTTTTTTATTGGCTCATTCTTTGAAGCTGTATTCCAGCTTTTCATATTACAGATTTGGAACAATTGTCATAGAACGTTTTTTTGATATTCCGAAAAAAATATGTCAACACCTCTATTTCCCCTATCATTTCATTGAAAAATGGTCCCTTTTACATACCTGTTTAAAAGTAAAATTTTGAGCTTAAATGGTCCGTGACCCCTATTTTTTTTCGACCAATTTGATTCATTTTCTTTAAAGAATAAAATAACCAAAAATACGGCACTTCTGATAGAAACTTTGAATACACCCGAGCCACCTTAAGTTAAAGTACCATTATTTTACATTTCCGGATGAATTATAAACCAAACTTGATGTTAATACACCAATAATTTAATTTTGAATGTAACCCGTCTTCTGTTTGTCTGACTTTGTTTTGCTTATCAGCTCATAGACATATACATAACTTTGTCGTCATCAATATGTTTTTCATTATTTACTCCAGTTTAAAATGGGTTATTCAGTATGCACTTCAATGACAGACAAACTATTACAGTCATTCCTTAAATCAATCTACAATCTAGTACACATATACTAAATCGTATACAACAATTCTTACCATGTCTATAACTTTCAGGTATCCATAGGCAAATACCACAGCATTTGGCGGTGTTGCCACGGGTAACATAAAAGCAAACGATGTCGCAATAGCTGCCGGAAACATGAAGTACAGCGGATTGACTTCCAGTTGTAAAGACTACAAATATATAATAAATGCTTGTAAATATAATTGTTACAGTATACCCCAATTTAACGTTAGACTCGGACGATTCATAGATTGATCTCAATAAAGCACTTGAATTTTGAAAATCTTCACGTCGTCTTTTTTATGTGTATGTGTACATGTTTGTTTTTATTCAGTTTATGTTTTACAATGAGCATAAATGAGTTCTTAAACGTTGTTATTGATTATTACATATGCGTTGCTTAAACATTTCAACTATTTCTGTGTTTGTATGGATATATCATGATCTGTTAATTCAAGACCACAGTAATTATTTTACATTACACGTTCGTCGAAGAAAAGACCACATTCTAGTTTCTAACAAAATATAATGGACTTGCAGGAACTCCAAATGGAACGAGTCCTTGTGTTCCGACAACCATGTTCCATCATCTGTATTCGTCTACTTCCAAAAACATGTCCATGCGTGCTTCTAAAATAACATATACAAATATACTTACTAGTTCAGCCAAAATCGGCATCAAGAGTGTGCACATTGCAACATTGCTTGTGACCTCTGTCGCTGCCGCCACAATAATACACAATATCATATTCACAATCCATGGGTCAAGGGGTTTTAACACAGCCAATTGTGTTCCTAGCCATTTGGATAATCCATATTCCTACAAAAAATAGCATCGTCTATAAAGATATAAGATTTTAACATCATATTCAAAAACAATAAGGAACTCTGTTATTTGAAAGGTTGAAATAATTACAGTCACATTATTAGTTCTTAGATTGTCTGCCGGTTTAAGGTGGTACCTAATACTTTAACTTAAATTAATTTGGCTCGTTTAATTTTCTTAAAATTTTGACAAATTATTTACTTTGACCCTTTGACGAAAATATAAAAATTTCAAAAAATATGAACCAACCGTTTAATCAGAAAAATTCCACTGGTTATATAGCAGTTTGACAAACACTTATTTTGATCATTGAGAAGCTTAATATTCCCTCATGAGGACAACGTCATTAAAACGTTTTGCTGATTTTACAGAGTTATCTGCCTGTAGTGTTAGGTACCACCTTAATACAATATTTCAGAATATAACTTTTACTCTACAGGAAAACTAATGTTTCTTTCATAATGATCGATGGAAATTTAACAAAAATGTTGGAAAGTGAAAATATACCATCATGACCATGATATTGACTTTACTTTAACTATATCGATGGTTATTTCGTTTAATAGAAAAACAAGATAGACCGTGTAAATCGCCAACTGTATGCAACACATTCGCAAACTAAAATTTAACCAGTGAATCGAATCGTGTCATCAATTTAAAGGAAGACAAACGTATATGATCAATAAGCATTATGTTCCTGCTAGGTTAAATTGTCCCTTTTCATATTTTATCAATGAAGTATCCATCGCATCATATTGTAAACTTAAATAATTTTAGATTGTCGTTGATCATCTCAAGGAGATTGATCTTCACGCTTAACCGGCACGGAAATGGTGAGAACAGCAATCGATCTGTGTTGCCTAAAAACAATCTGTTTATAGCTATTTTATTTATGACGACAATATCAATTTCGTTGACAACGAGAACATGCGCCCTTAGTTTCTATCTTTAATTTTTCATATCACTCTACTGTGATGAGAAAGTAAATTATCAGTCAGTAAGATAAACAAATTAGCAACAATACAGAATATTTGTTGTTCTAAAGCCATTAACATAATTGATATGATTAGTGCTGATATTCAGTAGTAAATGATCGATAATATATCGTTATTTTGTAAAGATTGAATTTTCAACATGGTTAAAAAAGTACCTGACTAACGAAAGCAAGGGCAAATCCTCCGCCTAACAATATAACCACGCCCCATGGTAACTTCTTTTCCACTATCTTCCACGTAAGCAAAGGAGGTATTGGTCCTGTTTTGGAAAACAACACAGCAAATTTAAAAATTCATATATATATATTCAAATTATTTCACAACAAGAAATCATGAGATTTTTTAATTGTCCTTTGAATACAGATATTAATTTTATTAAACAGAAATATTGCAAATCTTGTTTTGCTTATGAATACAAACATTTTTGTATCGTCTAATTTTTAACGATATCTTCCTGATTTATCGCACAAAACGTTCTAGGACTATAGAATTTATGCCATTTAAATTCGCATATGAATACAGATTGCAACGACTTCTGGAAAGCATCTTGGCAGAGTTTTCAGTTTCTCCTCTGCTTGTGTGTATCGTTAATTTATTTCTAGAAAATGGACGGCAAAAGCATCAAGTATATGTTAACCCTTAGTGATTCGTGCATAAATAGAATTTCTACATAAGAAAATGCCTGTACCAATGCAAGTCAGGAATATGACAGTTGTTATCCATTCGTTTGATGTGTTTGAGCTTTTGATTTTGCCATTTGATTAGGTTTTATATCTAGAAATTGACTTTCTGGTTGGAAACAAACCTTTACGACAAAAGAGATGATTTCAGATTCCCAATTGTGACTTTGTCATTTTAAACCGAGAGTTCCGAATGGTGAAGTTGAAATCATCACTTCGTAAATTTCACGGACGCCATCAAGAGTTGGTTGATTGTTATGGGATATCCGTAATACTGATGATATCGGATACGCTCAATTATTATGTCGTAATACCGTTTCCTTTTCACGAACTTGACCTAGCGAATAAGACTATTTACCGGCTTTGAAATAACATAAGGATCTCGATGGGTGCCACATGTGGAACAATACATAATTACCCTTCCAGAGCACCTGAAATCACACTAGTTTTTGGTCTAGTTTGTGTTATTGTTGTACCCCTATTTGTGTGACACTTTGATTACGCATCGATGTCAATATACAGGAATTTCATGCGACTGTCGTTCAAATGAGAGGTTTAGCGCTAAACAACTAGGTTCAATCCACCATTTTCTACATTTGAAAATGCCTGTACTTAGTCAGGAATGTGACAGTTGTAGTCCATTCGTTTGATGTGCTTTATCATTTGATTTTGCCATATGATTTGAGACTTTCCGTTTTACATTTTTCTCGGAGTCAGTATTTTTTTAATACAGTCAAACTAGCATCAACAGTGATCATGATCTATCTATCTTTCCAGACTTACCAAGTGTTTAGTAGGGATTGTTCTCCTCAGTATTAAGTTGTATATGTTTTGTTTGTCGACTGTTATTTGTTTGTTTACTCTTTTCTATTTTGGTAATAAATGGGTCTGTCTATCTCTGACGACTGTCTGTAAATACCCTCATTGATTCATTTTCCTTTTGTTAAAATTGTGTACAATTTCGATTCACAACGGAATTTACTGATTTAAAGAGGAATTGGGGTTCTAACTAACAGTTCTGTCATTTGAACCAACAACAACAAACATTGATTTAATTTATAATATTGAACGCATATGTAATTTTACGATCTTATCATTTTATTCTAGTAGACAAAACAAGTCTTCATAATACAGATTTATTAATACTAACCTTTTTCGGAAAATTTTCGAAGTCTTGACGGAAATATAAACAAACTACATGATAATAA